>NC_061097.1:48228193-48320693 GCF_015104395.2 Macrobrachium nipponense | reverse complement strand
AACATTAATTTGGCGCCCCATCTATCCTGTCTACCCATTAGTCTGTCAAAAATATTCACTATGTATAAATTGTATCTTGAAATTCTCTCTCTCTCTCTCTCTCTCTCTCTCTCTCTCTCTCTCTCTCTCTCTCTCTCTCTCTCTCCATGGTATGCACTGAAATTCCTTGCTTTACTACCATCGACAACCATAAGGCTGAGAATTCAGTGCCCTTTGGGGAACCTGATCTACCTTCTTGTCACGCCTCAACGGGCCAGGCGCCAACACATGCCGCCCTAATTATCTGCACTGCCTTAAGGGTTGAATATTATTATTATTAATTATTATATTTTTGTTGTTTGGACTTTGTAACAGCCTCCATTCAGAGGATGTCTTGCAGTTGGCACTTCAGAAGTTCAATCGAGCGTGACATGCATGACTAACCTAATACAATTCAACTTGCATGTGAATATTTTTATTTACATTTTGATATATTTATCAGTTTGTTAATTTATCTTTTTCTAATAATTGATCTTTCTGTATTTCTCATTACCTTCTGTTACGTCTTTCGAATGAATACCATATTTTTTTGGAAACGTGAATTTCTGGTGTAATAATAATAATAATAATAATAATAATAATAATAATAATAATAATAATAATAATATCATCATCATCATCATCATCATCATCATCATCATTATTATTATTATTACCCTCTGTTACGTCTTTCGAATGAATACCATACTTTTTGGAAACTTGAATTTCTGGTGAATAATAATAATAATAATGATGATGATGATGATGATGATGATGATGATGATGATGATGATGATGATGATGTGATGTTGTTGTTGTTGTTGTTGTTGTATTATTATTATTATTATTATTATTATTATCATTATTATTATTATTATTATTATTAACAACGGTGCGTAGCAACGTCATTCCGAAAAATCAATGCTTATAAACTTGCAACTGACACTGGGAGTCTAGTGTGTGTGGCAGTGTGTCCTTGAGGCCTGAGAGTCTTATAATATTAGTGTGAGTCTTTCATCAAGTGTGGCGTAATGAAAGAGGGAGTGAGAGTCTTGTAGTGACTCGAGGATGATCGCAGTATGTGCGAGTCTTTCATTGACCCGGGCCTGATGGCAGAGTGAGTCCCGACTCGGAACATAATGAAAGAGAGAGTGGGCAGGTATACCCAGTTTATGGGGCGTGGGTGTGTAGGTGTTATTTTTACACTGCCCGAACAATGGCAGTGATTTCGTCACAAAACTTTTTGCGCCCGAGTTCAACCAAACCACTCTCTCTCATCTCTCATCATCTCCTCTCTCTCTCTCCATAATCTCTCTCTCTCTCTCTCTCTCTCTCTCTCTCTCTCTCTCTCTCTCTCTCTCTTTTGTTTTGAACGTCTCGCTCACTCTTAACATTTTCTGTTTTCCAAGTATTTTTGTTTTTATCAGTGCTTGCCTGAAAAATAATTTTGCCTTTTAGTTGTGCATAGATTTCCAACTTGACCGTTCTTGCAAACAATTATTTTTTTTCCAGCTGTCGGGTGAAAATGTATCATTAACATCAACTTTTTTAAATGAATGCGAATCCAAAGCAACACTGTAAGATTCTCATAAATAAAATCAATTGAAATAAAAGCAAATATGCTGCAGGTACTCTTAAACAAGGTTTATTGCCGAACGGTATAGCTGCTACTAATAATAATAATAATTATTATTATTATTATTTATTTAAGCTCGGGGCATATTTTAATACCGAAGGACAAAAGCTAAAAATGTCCACAAAGCTGATACCTATCATGTTTGATTACTGACCCTTAAAAATTTTATGTTGGGGGTAGGAGGCGACGTAGATTTATTTATTTATTTATTTATTTATTTATTTATTTGAATGCTTATATCTTAATGACAGTAAGTTTTTAGTATTACCTATTGATTTAATTGAATATTTCCAGCTTTTTACGATGATTTGTTATTGATTTTGTGTTACAATTGTTATTATTATTATTATTATTATTATTATTATTATTATTATTATTATTATTATTATTATTATCATTATCATTATCATTATCATTATCATTATCATTATCATTATCATTTATCATTATCATTATCATTATCATTAATTTCACGTTTAACGCAGCAGACTTTTTCAAGTGTTCCACTTTACTTGGTGGAGAGAGAGAGAGAGAGAGAGAGAGAGAGAGAGAGAGAGAGAGAGAGAGAGAGAGAGATTTTTTTTTTCTCTGCCGGCTTGAATAAAGTTGCCTTCAGCCAGACAATGGGAACCTGTGAGTCTCTTGTTAACGCACCTTTATCTCACCTAAAGTCTTTATCCTTCAACGACACTACACTTTATTAGTTCTTACAACCCACGACTGAGCTACAGTTACCTCTCTCTCTCTCTCTCCTCTCTCGTACTCTCTCTATCTCTCTTCTCGCTCTTCTCTCTCTCTCTCTCTCTCACACTAGTCTTGGTTTTAAGTTGGTTGGCTATGGGAAGATCATTAGTGATGATTCAAAGTAGAACTTTTTTTTTCCAATTTTTAATGAGCGACTGTTTTTAAATTCATTTCAGTTTCATGTCAACACTTGCGTCTCATATGTTATTTTAAATCAAATTGGAGTAGTCCGTATTAAAGGAAGCCAATTACTTGGTATTCCTGAGGAGTTGCGTGCACTTTGATGCATGAGCTATCTTCGTTCCCAGTGAGCCCGGCTTTTAATATATATCTTCAGTAAGTGCTCACCGAATAATCAAGGCTACAATTCGATAGCCCTCCTCCTAATTCGAGTTTGTGGTGTTGGCCCATCAGTCACACTTGTACAAATAAACTGGCAGCAGCGGTGACGCCACACCCTTGACCTCCGGTTACGACCTGGCCGTCACAGTGACACTTGTTCTTGACCTCTTCGTCCTCTCCCCTTTCATTGTTCGAAAAGCCCCGTTTCCAACGTCGCGCTGGAAAACTCGAACCGGTTTGTGGATGAATTTTCGTACATCCTTCAAAAGCCATCCATGAGCACCTTTGAAAAATGTGGAAGTCCTATTAGAATAAAGAGCAAATATTGGACTCCTTGCCCAATGGAGCCCTCTGTCGGCGAGATGAGGAACCGGTGCCCGCTGTATCGTCTTGATGACGAACCTAGTTTGTAAACAAGCGATGACAGGGGCCACAGTTGATCCATCTGTTGGTGGAGAAAGCCTACACTTATTGGCACCCTCCCTTGCACCTATGTAAACATCGAGTGTAAAAAGAAACTCTGAAGATGCCGAGGGTGAGAGAGGACTGACTGTTGGCAGAGGCTATACAGGGGCCGAGAAGACTTCGTCCACCGATTATGATTTATGAGATGGTTCGCAGCTTTGACGGGTGCACACGCCTCTGTGTACACGTATCTTGGACTTTTATCATCTTGACGGAGTCTTTTTCACTTGTAGTGTTACCGAAAACAATGCTCGTGCGAGTAATGATAAGCATCCGTAACGGTTTATGCATTTGTAATTCTCCAGGATCGAATGAAGTGAGTCAATTTGCATACATATGTATGTATATTACACTAAAACCCTATGTTTCTTCACACATAAGACTTGACTTTCCATTATGTGCCTTGTTGTGAAGGGCTTGAAATAATCATTGGAACGGCAAAAGAACCCTAAAAAAAAAGTGTGGTATTGAATATGTTTTTATAATGCTATGAGACTCTTGAAGCTTTTCGAAAACCTGAGTTTTTTTTTCAAGCTTAAAAGACTTATAATATTCCATCAATATATCTAAAGTAATCTGATTTTTAAGGGTCCTTGATAGGATTGTATCACAAGTACAACTGTAGAAAACTTTAAAACAAAGATCGTTAATTACTATTATAAAGTTAATAAGACTATCACATTTAATGAGACTTTATCACGTTTTTGGACGATGAGCGGGCATAGTGGAAGACCAGGACGAGGTTGAGCTTGATATCAATGTATGTACATGAAGAGAGAGAGAGAGAGAGAGAGAGAGAGAGAAATATGAAAAAGTTATCGAAACGACAAAATAACGGGAGGGACACATCAGACGTGCAAATATACCTTATGGAAACTTTTTCATTTTACTTCTCTTGCGTTTTTTTTTTTTTTTTTTTTTTTTTTTTTTTTTTTTTTTTTTTTTTTTACAGCCTCATTGTTCCATATCATACTATAATGGGCGTAATGTCTGTCTGTCTGTCTGTCTGTCAGTCATTCAATCACGACCAAACGGCTGATCAGATGGGCATGAAACTTGGCAGGGTTATGGTGGGGAACACTAAGATGGTTTGTAATGGGGTTTCATCCAACCTACCCCCCTCCTTTGTAGGGGGTGGAGGTGAGAAAGGATTCCCTGAAACGGAGCTGTTTCTGGCCGTGAAACGAGGCTGGTTATTCCCGTAGACTTAGTTACTTTACGATTTTTCATACATAATTTCTGTACAACTTCCCCGGAGAAAGTCGCGAATATTTCAGCTCGGACACAATAGAAGATGAAAATTATCATCAATATCCGGAAGATTTTTTGAATAACTTAAATCCATCGGGACTGCCAGTGCACAAAATAACGTTGAAGAAGTACTGCCCGGTAATGTTGCTTTGGAATTTCGATCCTGTCAATGGACATAATAAAAAGGAAACTGACAAGTTCCTACTCTACTCTATTTTGGAAGACACAGGGTCATAAGAGCATTTATCAGTAGCCATAATGCACTGACATACAAATTGCGTCTTTGCAGTAACATAATGAAAAGAAAGATACTTTATATATTTCGTATCACCGTGCAAAGTAATTGACAAAGAAACGAACCAATCAAGATCCCTGTTCCGTTAAATGAAAGGGTTAAAGGAGAAAGTCGCCGACAAAGAGAGAGAGAGAGAGAGAGAGAGAGAGAGAGAGAGAGAGAGAGAGAGAGAGAGAGAGATTTAACGACATTAATGCACTACAATTATATAATTTTATCTTGCTATCGAAAAATGAGAGAGAGAAAGAGAGAGGAGATAATTTGTGATTTGAGAGCTAAGTAATCCGATAATCCCATCACCGTCTTCGTTACTTGACTTACATTGAGAGAGAGAGAGAGAGAGAGAGAGAGAGAGAGAGAGAGAGAATAATGAATACGAACTTCTTTACATTCATTGATCGTCCCTTCACTTACTTTAAGAGAGAGAGAGAGAGAGAGAGAGAGAGAGAGAGAGAGAGAGAGAGAATATCATTAAAAGAGGGGAAACAACAATGAATAAGAATTTCTCTGCGTTCAGTGATCGCCCCTTGAATTACATTACGAGAGAGAGAGAGAGAGAGAGAGAGAGAGAGAGAGAGAGAGAGAGACTATTCGTGTAATCGCCCTTATTTTAATATTGCTGAACAAATAGTACATATAAATTTTTCACTTCTGCACCCGTATTTTATCACCCATCGTAGATGGGTAAGTTTGCTAGTATTGTTAATATGTTCATTTACATTAACGATGTATTTATTTATACTACTGTTGTTGCTGCTATTATTATTATTATTATTATTATTATTATTATTATTATTATTATATTAATCATCGGGTTTTTTCATCTTGTGACTGCATACTGAATTGAAAAGGACCGTGAACGTCATTGAATTTGGTTATCATTATAATTATTATTTTTAGTTGAATAAGACATCATATTTTTTAGTAGAGTAAAACTCGTATGTAATATATTTATGTTTGTATGTATATATATAAATCTTATATTTATTACATATGTATATACATTGTGTATATTATATACATGTATAATATATATAAATATTCATATTATATATGCATATACTATATATATATGTATATATATACACAATACATTTATATAATATATATATATATATATGTATATATATATATATATATATATATATATATATATATAGCGTTATATACTTAATAAATATCATATGAAAAATATACATGTACATTTTTTATGTATTTTCTATAAATATAAGAGAGAGAGAGAGAGAGAGAGAGAGAGAGAGAGAGAGAGAGAGAGAGAGAGTGGGGATACCAATAAGGCAAAACATAAGAAAAACAGTATATATGTATTGCGGCGCAGTAGGAACTCTCATTACTCTGAATAAGTAAAAACTTGAGGTTTTGCTCAAACATCAAGGAACAATAACAGAGAATGTTCCCACAATACTTTCGAAAAGTGGGAACCGCTAAATGTTCCCTCACTACTTTTAAAAGTAGGGAAATTAAAAACAATCCCGTCGTAGGTATAAGGAAGGAGCGATGGAGACCCGCCCCTCCGATCCTCAAACCTAAACAGATAGGCACTTAAATGCATCTTTAATGACGGTTTGTTTACGTTCCTTTTTTTTTTATTTTTTTTATTTTTTTATTTTTTTTTTTGAGAGGTATCTTTTTAAAAAGGGAGAGAGAGAAGGAGATATGTATGATTGGTGTATTAGGTTTTCCTTGGCGTTGCCCTGAGTACACGGGAAATCGTTACGGCTCAGTGTAAACGTTAGTTTTTTTTTTTTTTTTTTTTTTTATTGTAGGTAGACATAAATTTCAAAGGAATTTGGCATAGGTTTCGTTTTAAAGCTTATTCCGAGTATACGGAAAATCTTCATATCACTGGTGTAAGGCAAGTTATTTTAGCTTTGCATAACGTGAAATAATTGCATCCTTCATAGTTTATCCTATTTCATTATTTAGCTTTCTTCGAGTACATGAAAAATCTATGGCTAATTGATTATATATCTTGCTTTGAGCTCACGGAAGAACATACGGCAAGGTAGTATTATTTGGTGTCTTGCTCGCTTCGGGTATAGGTACACGGAAAAGGAATATTTTATTTTGTTGCGAACCTTTAGTACACAAGAAATTATTGCAAGAATTATTTTAAGTCCACGGGGAAATATTATCCTCTCTTTGTACAGCAATTCAAGTTTGCGCTTTCTTCGGGCGCGCATAAAAGCATTGCAGGTGGGGTATGTTGGCGTATGTATTATGTATCCACAAAAAAGAAAGAAAGAAAAAAAATAGATCGAAAGGATACCTTTCACAACTCTGGTCATCTGTTCGGCGCTAAGTCCGAGGCAGACTTTTGAACCTCACTTGAGTCTCGGGTTTCAAGAGAAAAAAAAAGGGAAAAGAGAGAGAGAGAGAGAGAGAGAGAGAGAGAGAGAGAGAGAGAGAGAGAGAGAGAGACTCTAATTGTGTGGACACATTCGTTGAAACATATGGGGGGAAATTAGCGATGCTGGGTGGAGTTTCCTGTCACTAGAATTTTTACTTTTTAATTTTGTGAAAAAATATAATGTGTATTCATCGTGGCATGAAGACATGAATTAAATGGACTTCCTAATAAAAATTATTTTGTATTAATATTTCTTCTTCTTGAAAATAAT
Organism: Macrobrachium nipponense; assembly: GCF_015104395.2. Classification (NCBI taxonomy): domain Eukaryota; kingdom Metazoa; phylum Arthropoda; class Malacostraca; order Decapoda; family Palaemonidae; genus Macrobrachium; species Macrobrachium nipponense. The sequence goes on along the minus strand of NC_061097.1, from coordinate 48,313,300 downwards.
AATGTAAATACAAGTGTATTTTTATTGGTATATTTGTGTGTGCGTGTGTTTGAGAGAGAGAGAGAGAGAGAGAGAGAGAGAGAGAGAGAGAGAGAGAGAGAGAGAGATTATTTCCCTTTTTAAAGCGAACCTCCACAAATGGTATATATAACATGTGTCTCTTTTGTTGACGCGAAATAAGTGAGGAGGTGTCGTTTCCCCAATTACTTTAAGAGCAAAAATACAAACAACGGAGAGAAGGAATTAGTCTTAGAAACACCCTGACGGCTTTTGTTGTTATTATTATAAGTGGTTGTATTAACCATATGACTGACAACGCTCTCATAATAAGCAACGACAATACTTGCAATAATAACAACAACAACAACAACAACAACAACAACAAAGGACCTTCAATTAGTGCAAATAAATTGACGCTGCTATTTAATCCATCAGGGAATCAGTTTAACGCTGACTATTTTAGCTTATTTTAAATATTTTAGTCAGTATTGTAGTGTCTGGAAGTGTTTGGTAAATGAGATATGCTCGGATCGTCGATGCAGTTGCTTTTGGATAACGGAATCAAAATTAGAATATTATTATAATAAGAATTAGAATATTATAATAATTATAATAATGGACTTCATTTCACCCTAGAGTCATGTAATTATGCTACTTAGATACAATGCAAACAGACACGTGAATAGGTATAATGGTGACAAGAATAAGGTATCCGACACTGACCTTATTAAGATTTGGAACATTGAGACACTAAGGCGATGTGTTCCGCAGTTCGCTATTTACATTTCTGGGTAATTAGCATGTTGCAGTAGCTTTTTAGTGTGATAATAATAATAATAAATAATAATAATAATAATAATAATAATAATAATATAATAATATACTTTCTGTCAGCGCCTGTCAGCATACAAATGCCGAATGCAGACACAGTAAACAGATTGCAAATACATGAACATTATAAAGAAATGAACTACGTTACCCTAATTGAGGACAGGACAGTGCTGCTATTAGTTTGGCAGAAAGATGTTATGAAGCTATCGGTCAGAAATGGGAAGCGATTGGAGTGGAGCAGTGTGAGGGCCGTGGGAGAGGCAGGGGTGGGGGGCGCCGGATGGTTGGGTAGTTATGTTCTATCCTTCACTTAATACGGAGCATGGTTAAGTAGCTACGAGAATACTTATATCGATAAAATATCGTTTTTGTGGTTGTCATCGCTGAGGCATAGACTTGTACAATATTTGTATATAGTCTTGAGCTTTATATTTTATTATTATTATTATTATTATTATTATATTATTATTATTATTATTATTATTGTTTTAAAGGGTCCACAATAATACAAAGTGTTAATAATCCGTGTATAATTTGTAAGACTTTACAAAAAGCTTTCGAACCATTCCCCCAGGCTTTTTGTAAAGTCTTAAAAATTATACACGGACTCGTAACACTTTGTATTATTGTGGACCCTTTAGAACATATAATTATACTCTCGCGAAAGAGAGTTTTTCTTTTTTCACTATTATTATTATTATTATTATATTATTATTTATTATTATTAGTTATTAGTATTATTATTATTATATTATTATTATATTAGAAATATTTGGGAACTGCATGTCAGTGTTTGACTATTTTTATACCTAATATTGCCAAATGCTAAAACAGAATTATTATTATTATTAGTATTATTATTATTATTATTATTTATTATTATTATTATAACAATAAACTTGTACCCTCTTATTGGTATTCTGCTTTATATTCTCCTACCTCAGTGTTTGTATATAACGGTATGAAAAGTTTTTTTTTATCTAAATTTAAGGTTTAACAGAGGGACACTACCATTATCATTACTATTGTACTATTATATTTAGTCACAAAAAAAGAGAGTGCTGAAGCCTTAATTTTACAATTTCATTAAAAGCAGTATGCAAACTTTGGATTTAAATAGTGATTATTTTACACATTTTTACCGTTTGAGGGATGCTGATTCATTCCTGGCAGTAAATATTTAATTTTAAGTTTCACATATCATCCGTTCGAAGTCAATCTGATCAGAGAATATTTTAGAAATATAAAGATTCAATAGTACCGAATGTATTGCGCCGCCTCCTTTCCATTCAGAAATTACTCGCTCTACGATCCTTTGCCCATACATGCATACATTCTTGCATATAAACATAATGAAAAATTCGGACAGTTTCGTGTGTTGCGTCTCCTTCTTACATCCCATTGTGGGAACTTCTTTACATTCAAGATATGTGACACGTGGAATAAATTTCCACCAGAAGTTTAAAAGGAATCTTGACAAAATCATCATTAGGACACTGTGAATACACATTAAAACCTTCTTCTACCAGATAAGTGAGCACGCGATGTCTCCTCGGATGAACTAACAAGTCTTTAAGACATCCTAATCCATGTAACTCGTTGTACCTCCTCCTCGTTCAGAAATTATTTTCAGTACCATCCTTTGCACATACATACATACATACATACATACCACATACTTAATGAAACATACGGACAAGTCCATTAGTTAGCTGCATCTCCCCAGAGGAAACTCTTTCAGTTATCTCAGTCATAATCACGCTTTGAGGAAAAAAAATTCCTTTCAACAGTAAGTATATTCTTTCCTCCGTTAATGGTGTCCCAGAGGAGAGAGAGAGAGAGAGAGAGAGAGAGAGAGAGAGAGACTTTAGTAAGCAACGGCTCAGACATTCCTGCGGCTCCGTGGAAGGCAGATCCTTGTTTTGGCGAGGAGTGACACTTTCTCATTGAGGTGGCTTCGCATTACGTCGGAACGGTTACTCTCTTTTTACCACCAGAACTCAATGGGCTGGAACAAGACTTCGTCAGGAAGATGAGGGTTCTCTCAAGAGACTTCCTTTTTTTGGGGGGGGTGTTGGGATGTGGGTAATGGGTGGGGGTTTGTTACAGGCGTTACTGGAAGAGGAGGTAATTTGGAGAGGTTGTTAAGGGTTGACGGTGCTCTTATAGGTAGTATTTTAAATCAAAGGGTTGGGTGAAGACAGGTGTGTGTGTATAGCATATAGGGGTTACATTTAGATTAGATTAGATTATAAAATTTTGGGCATAGCCAAGCGCCGGAGCCGAGGGGCCATTCAGCGCGATAGTTTATAGAGGAAAATGGGGGATAATAACAATATTAACATTATTGCTATTATTCCACTGACTGAAATACTTCATTTCAGTTTCATTATTATATTATTATTATTATTATTATTATTATTATTATTATTATTATTATTATTATATTAACATTTTCTTTACTCATTAAAAGTGAAAGATATTTCACTCGGAAAAATCTGAGTTTGGTAGGGTGCGAAAGAGATTAGAAGGCTTGGTATGGATCACTGGACTCTAACCAATAAACAATGACGTCGGACGAAAGCACATCCATTCTGCCTACTTTAATAAGGGTCTTAGGAAAAAGAGGCTGGCCCCGGGCTGGATTAACTGTCCCTCCTACGGTAGCCGCGGAAGTTGTACCATATCATTTTCTATCAATTCTTTTTGGGCAGTTAGTTGTCCCATACCCTTTTCACACTTGGCTACGACGCCCTTTAGTTGACTAATCATAAGATATATTAATTTATCGTATAGGTTAATGCGTGCACTTGATACTTCTAGAAACAAGTTAAGTCTATTTTATTTTAACCAGATCACTGAGCTGATTAACAGCTCTCCTAAGGCTGGCCCGAGGGATTTTAGATTTTAATTCACATGGCTAGGAACCAGGTGGTTACTTAACAACGGTACCTTCTGCTTATTGTGGTATTCGAACCACAGTATATCGAGAAATGAATTTCTAATCGCCAGAAATAAATTCCTCTGATTCCGCGTTGGCAGAGCGGGGAGCGAACTCGGGCTGCCAGATTGATGAGCGAGTATGCAAACCTTTAGCATTGAAACCCCCCCCTCGCCCCCCACAACCCTACCCGTCGGGGGTAGATCTCAGGATGAGAGAGTGATGCGATAATAAAACTTGTGTCCATTACATAGGACTTAAAGTTCTTTAGCGAGAGAGAGAGAGAGAGAGAGAGAGAGAGAGAGAGAGAGAGATGAGAGAGAGAGAGAGTAACGGAAATTGTATTCTAAGTTTGATTCAAGGGTGAAAGGAAACGGTAGTAGAAACTGAAAACTAAATCTTGCGCCTTTTCCTTAGATTTCCCTAAAGTAAAGGTATATCATTATCCCATAAAACAGGCAAAACGTACGTAAAGTTAACCTGAGTTAACTTAAAAACAGTTTAGTGACTCCTCTGTTTCACAGAGAGGAATAAAAAGTTTATGCAGACTATTTACAGTTAATTGATTAATTTGAGGCGTTATTATTATTATTATTATTATTATTATTATTAGATTATTATTATTATTATTATAGGCACCAGGACTAGAAGTAGCAGTAAGTGATGAATAATGTACTTTTCCATTCAGACTTTAAACTTCTGATAATATGCGACCGTCCAAATAATAACGATAAAAAATAAATAAAAAATAAACACACAATGATTGTGTAATTCACTTTTTTTTTTTTTTTTTTTTTGTAGGGTAACACAATCCTTTAGCGTTACCATGGCGACTCTGGCGCTGCCGGACAACAAACCCTAATCACGCCCACTGAGCCATGACGCCCTGCACGCCCGTAACTCGACGCCCGCACAGCCGTAATGCGATGCCAGTGTCGCCCCTTGGGCAACCGAACATATATTTTGACACTTCGGGTTTTCCGAGTCGTTTTTAATTCTCTGTCGAACCCTTAGAAATGGGAGGAAGGGACCAGATTCGTTATTTCTGTGAACTGTTAATTTAAATCATGTTATAGAACGCGTCACTGAAATTGATAATGGAAAGATAAATATTTTGTGTACACACACACACGTGTGTGTGTGTGTGTGTTTGGGGGTGTGTGTGCGCGCGCACCAATAATAGGAAGTTAAACATATAACAGACTCCATGTCATGTCGTTACTTACCCACAGAGAAATACAAGTAGCAGATGAATTTATTTATCAAGAAACACTTAAATTTAGGATAATGCATTGTATTGACCAAGGTTTTCCAAATATTACATTCAGGTACAAGTAAAGAATGTCCAGATTAGAAGATGATGGATGAGCCGGATTATCAGTGAATTGATAGCAACAGAAGTAGTGATTATGAATAAACTGTCAGTCAGTAATTCGAGGAGCAGGATAAGTCAGTTGATTGAGAAGCGGTACGAGTGTTTGGAGGAGGGAAAGGAAGGAGTGGAGTCTTAAGAAAAGTGGAGGAGGAGGAGGAGGAGGAGGAGGAGGAGGAGGAACTCGTTAGTTAACAGTAAGCGTTACATCAAATGATGAACAGAAGGAGATATTTTGTATGGCATTATTATTATTATTATTATTATTATTATTATTATTATTATTATTATTGTATGCTGGAAGTAAACCCTCTTTTAAACATGTTTCATTAAAGATTATTGCTGCATCCGCTGCATTAATTTGCTCACCAGTTTAAACAATAATGAAAAAACCACAATTAGGAAAATAGAGAAGAACCTCTATAAAATTAATGCAGCTGATGTAACAATAATTTTTAATAAAACATATCATTATTATTATTATTACAAGTATTATTTCATAAACGTTGTAATTAGTATTATAAAGATCACCAGTACTATTATTTTTATCAACAACTGTTTGGGTGTAGCGTATTATTATAATAACTTTTTATCCAGTGTATCTAAATTTTGTATGTTGAATTGTTTCTATAGTGTCTATCCCTGTATACGGCCCTGAGCTGAAATGAATGGTATTAATATTATTATTATTATTATTTTTTTTTTTTTTTTGCTCTATCACAGTCCTCCAATTCGACTGGGTGGTATTTATAGTGTGGGGTTCCGGGTTGCATCCTGCCTCCTTAGGAGTCCATCACTTTTCTTACTATGTGTGCCGTCTCTAGGATCACACTCTTCTGCATGAGTCCTGGAGCTACTTCAGCCTCAGTTTTTCTAGATTCCTTTTCAGGGATCTTGGGATCGTTCCTAGTGCTCCTATGATTATGGGTATGATTTCCACTGGCATATCCCATATCCTTCTTATTTCTATTTTCAGATCTTGATACTTATCCAATTTTTCCCTTTCTTTCTCTTCAACTCTGGTGTCCCATGGTATTGCGACATCAATGAGTGATACTTTCTTCTTGACTTTGTCAATCAACGTCACGTCTGGTCTGTTTGCACGTATCACCCTATCCGTTCTGATACCATAGTCCCAGAGGATCTTTGCCTGATCGTTTTCTATCACTCCTTCAGGTTGGTGCTCGTACCACTTATTACTGCAAGGTAGCTGAAGTTTCTTGCACAGGCTCCAGTGGAGGGCTTTTGCCACAGAATCATGCCTCTTTTTGTACTGGTTCTGTGCAAGTGCCGGGCATTCACTTGCTATGTGGTTTATGGTTTCATTTTTCGTATTGCACTTCCTACATGGGAGAGATGTTATTTCCGTCTATCGTTCTTTGAACATATCTGGTTCTTAGGGCCTGATCTTTGTGCCGCTGTTATCATTCCTTCAGTTTCCTTCTTTAGCTCTCCCTCTGTAGCCATTGCCAATTGTCATCGCTGGCTAGTTCTTTAGTCTGTCTCATGTATTGTCCGTGCATTGGTTTGTTGTGCCAGTCCTCTGTTCTGTCTGTCTTTCTCCTGTCTCTGTATATTTCTGGTCTTCGTCTACTTTTATTAGTCCTTCTTCCCATGCACTCTTAGCCACTCGTCTTCACTGGTTTTTCAGATATTGCCCCAGTGCTCTGTTTTCGATGTTGACACAGTCCTCTATACTTAGTAGTCCTCTCCCTCCTTCCTTTCGTGTTATGTATATCGTCCGTATTTGCTCTTGGGTGTAGTGCTTCGTGTATTGTCATATGTTTCCTGGTTGTCTGATCTATGCTGCGGAGTTCTGCCTTCGTCCATTCCACTATTCCTGCGCTGTATTCCTGAATTACTGGCACTGCCCATGTGTTTATGGCTTTTATCATATTTCCGGCGTTGAGTTTTGAATTATTATTATTATTATTATTATTATTATTATTATTATATTATTATTATTATTATTATTATTAATAGCTGGAAAAGATAAGTGTCAGAATGTGGAGGTGGTGCAGGTGTTAGCTGGCTGAGGGGAGGATGAAGAGAAGTGGCGGCAGGTGGGAGGAGGTTTGTTGGAGTAGTAGGAGGACATAATATAAGAGTGAGAGGCGCTGGCGGGGGAGGGGGGGGGGGAGAAGGGTGCCAGGCAGTAACCGCTCACGGGCGGCACGCGGACGCCATCTCTGTTGCCCCCAGTGCCACCTGATGCTGCCCTCGCCTGTATGGCGTCAATGATTTGCTTTCCGTTATTAATACGCCGTCATCATTACGCCTGTTATGCCCCTAGAAATGAAGCGGTAAGCTTAAGGGTATAAGGGCACCAGAACGTGGGTTTATTCACCGGGTTATAAAGATATCGATACACCGACATGATCACGTCCGATATCATGTGACACTGGCTGACACTATACAGACGCACATTCCTGGCTGCCCCCGCCCGCACCTGCTGTTTGTGGCGGGGGCACTGGCCACCAGCCCTCCTCTCTTACCCGCCATCCAGATATACTTAGTTCATAGCCGTAGCCGAGTACTTGCGTGTTATGTAATTAATATTCATAGCCCTTTCAGATGTAGATTCATGACAAAGGTTGCGTGACGTTGTTGATTATTATTATTATTTTTATTATTATTATTATTATTATTATTATTATTATTATTATTATTATTATTATTATTATTATTATTATTATTATTATTATTATTCGTAGAAGTACCCAATGATATATAATCAAGCCATTCTTGGTTTTGTGATGATGGTATTCCGTTGTTAAATTGGAAATATACACTTTTAAAACCGCATTTTCTGGGCATAACTCATATCTATCAGTGAAAATGATAATAATACACTTTATTGCAAAGCATTTTAAAAAATCTGTGCTATTTTGCACAAATTAATATTTATTATTATTATTATTGTACACTTTTATCTTAGGCATAATTATGCTGTTTATATATTTTCTCCAGAGCTCCATAAAACTTTTGAAAATGTTACAAGAAGGCAGTGTATAGCCTCTAGATTAGAAGTTGAAAGGTTTCACTCTAGTGGGGAGAGGCAAGATGTATCTCTCTCTCTCTCTCTCTCTCTCTCTCAACAGTCGACTAACAGCTAGGTTCACAGAGGCATACTGTGGAATTCAGGGATCGCACCCATCCATCTCGCCTCTCACCGGTAGAGAGAGAGAGAGAGAGAGAGAGAGAGAGAGAGAGAGAGAGAGAGAGAGGATATTCAAATGACAATATTTATATTTTAGCAGTCGTTACTTGATTAATCGTTATATTTTTTATTACTCCGCATAAAAATAATACAAAAACAAGTTTGAAAAGTAGTAGGGCGGAGGGATTCTCGTGTGGCTGGTTAAGAGGTTTTATAATTGAAAGTTGTACCTATATTGCCGTTGAAGCTGTCTCTTAGCTTGACACGACGAGTATCACTGATGTTGGCCACAGCAACTGCATCGTAATTCTACACTCCATAACTGTAACCGTAGCAGTTTGGCTATAGCGGCCTTGGGTGTTGTTGCTTTCGTATTGTATGCTTACTTATAAGTAACCATACACACATACGGAATGGTAACCATACACACACGGAATGGACTCAGAATGCACACACACGATATATAATATGACTACATATTATGTACGTGTATGTATATATACACACATTCATATATAGGTATAAATATGTATATATATAGATAGATACATACATACATATATATAAAATATATATATGTATGTATATATATGTATGTGTGTGTATATATATATATATATATATATATATATATATATATATATATATATATATATATATATATATGCATCTGAAATAAGCATGTAGTTACGATATCAATCGGGCGTCACTAATAAACATATAATTGCACATTTTACTCTGCACACAAGAAAGGACAGAACTGATATAAAAGAGAATAGTGTAATTAGAGGGGAAGAAGCGAAGTAGGAACAAGAAAAATAACACAAAACAAGATCGGGCTTATGGGAATGACCGTTGGAACGATCCACCGGACCCCTGCTGCCGAAAGTCCGGTAGAATTAGGAACCAGGCCACTGGTCATAGTGTTGAGATTTTAAGGGTCAAGGAGAAGACATTTGTGGGAAAAGGTAACTTCATCCTTCAGAAATGAAGAAGAAGAGAGAACTTTTTCTCATTTCTCGTGTGATTGTTTATTCATCTTTTACATTTGGTTATTCATATTTCCATTTGGAAGTTATGCATTGGATGCACTTGCGTGTGTTTTGATTTCTTTATTGTCGACACTTGAAAAGTAACTTCATAAACATGTTTTGAATTCTGTTGACAAATGCACTTCAAAATATTTCAATTTTTATTTTGTTTTTGCTTTTAGTGCCCGTCTTTAAAATTAGCCTCCTCCATAACATCATTGCTATGCGTTTGTTTATGTAACTTAGCTGGAGAAAGGTTTTATTATGAGTATTATTATTCATAATCAACTGTAATGTCGGCAAGATAAATAGAATTCTCATCCAAGTAAGAAGTACGTTTGTGTTGTTAAGGTTAGAGAGAGAGAGAGAGAGAGAGAGAGAGAGAGAGAGAGGAGAGAGAGAGAGAGTGAAGCGACCTTTGTTAATCCCCTTTTTCGTTACCAACTTCCCTTCTTAGCCAAGATAATTTCTCAGTTACGTCTGTCACCTTCCCGTTTTGTAGGGCTCTGGTTTGGTATGCGCCCTCGGCCCTTAATGAAAGGGAAAGACCAAAGGATTAGCAGGTGGTGAAATATGGGCATCAGGAGGTCAGCTGCTGGTGCTCTCCACTCTCTCTCTTTTAAAGTGGGCCAAGGTAAAAATAATAATAATAATAATAATAATAATAATAATAATAATAATAATAATAATAATAATAAGGGATACCAACAGAACAAACTATTCGGAACCAACCAGAAAAGACTATACAGCCAACTAAGAGGGGAAGACAACCACCCAGAAATTCCTGAAGCCGAACCAAGTAAGACACTCTGGGAAAACATATGGAGCAATCCGGTATCACACAACAAACATGCAACATGGCTCCAGGAAGTCAAGGAAGAAGAAACAGGGAGAATAAAACAAAGATTCACAGACATCACGACAGACACAGTCAGACACCAACTAAAAAAAATGCCAAACTGGAAAGCCCCAGGTCCCGATGAAGTCCATGGATACTGCTCAAAAACTTCAAAGGCCCTACACCCACGAATAGCAGAACAACTCCAGCATTGTATCTCAAATCACCAAGCACCCAAATGGATGACCACAGGAAGAACATCCTTAGTACAAAAAGACAAGAGTAAGGGAAATATAGCCAGTAACTACAGGCCTATCACCTGCCTACCAATAATGTGGAAGTTACTAACAGGTATCATCAGTGAAAGGCTAATACAACTACCTAGAGGAGACAAAAACACCATCCCCCACCAACAGAAAGGCTGCAGAAGGAAGTGTAGGGGCACAAAAGACCAGCTCCTGATAGACAAAATGGTAATGAAGAACAGTAGGAGAAGGAAAACCAACCTAAGCATGGCATGGATAGACTATAAGAAAGCCTTCGACATGATACCACACACATGGTCTAATAGAATGCCTGAAAATATATGGGGCAGAGGAAAATACCATCAGCTTCCTCAAAAATACAATGCGCAACTGGAATACAATACTTACAAGCTCTGGAATAAGACTAGCAGAGGTTAATATCAGGAGAGGGATCTTCCAGGGCGACTCACTGTCCCCACTACTCTTCGTTTAGTAGCCATTGATTCCCATGACAAAAGTACTACAGAAGATGGATGCCGGGTACCAACTCAAGAAAAGAGGCAACAAAATCAACCATCTGATGTTCATGGACGACATCAAGCTGTATGGTAAGAGCATCAAGGAAATAGATACCCTAATCCAGACTGTAAGGATTGTATCTGGGGACATCAGGATGGAGTTTGGAATAGAAAAATGCGCTTAGTCAACATACAAAAAGCAAAGTAACGAGAACTGAAGGGATAAAGCTACCAGATGGGAGCAAACATCAAACACATAGATGAGACAGGATACAAATACCTCGGGAATAATGGAAGGAGGAGATATAAAACACCAAGAGATGAAGGACACGATCAGGAAAGAATATATGCAGAGACTCAAGGCGATACTCAAGTCAAAACTCAACGCCGGAAATATGATAAAAGCCATAAACACATGGGCAGTGCCAGTAATCAGATACAGCGCAGGGAATAGTGGAATGGACGAAGGCAGAACTCCGCAGCATAGATCAGAAAACCAGGAAACAAATGACAATACACAAAGCACTACACCCAAGAGCAAATACGGACAGACTATACATAACACGAAAGGAAGGAGGGAGAGACTACTAAGTATAGAGGACTGCGTCAACATCGAAAACAGAGCACTGGGGGTGGGTAATTCTGAAAACCAGTGAAGACGAGTGGCTAAAGAGTGCATGGGAAGAAGGACTAATAAAAGTAGACGAAGACCCAGAAATATACAGAGACAGGAGAAAGACAGACAGAAACAGAGGACTGGCACAACAAACCAATGCACGGACAATACATGAGACAGACTAAAGAACTAGCAGCGATGACAATTGGCAATGGCTACAGAGGGGAGAGCTAAAGAAGGAAACTGAAGGAATGATAACAGCGGCACAAGATCAGGCCCTAAGAACCAGATATGTTCAAAGTACGATAGACGGAAATAACATCTCTCCCTATGTAGGAAGTGCAATACGAAAAATGAAACCATAAACCACATAGCAAGTGAATGCCCGGCACTTGCACAGAACCAGTACAAAAAGAGGCATGATTCAGTAGCAAAAGCCCTCCACTGGAGCCTGTGCAAGAAACATCAGCTACCTTGCAGTAATAAGTGGTACGAGCACCAACCTGAAGGAGTGATAGAAAACGATCAGGCAAAGATCCTCTGGGACTATGGTATCAGAACGGATAGGGTGATACGTGCAAACAGACCAGACGTGACGTTGATTGACAAAGTCAAGAAGAAAGTATCACTCATTGATGTCGCAATACCATGGGAGGACACCAGAGTTGAAGAGAAAGAGAGGGAAAAAAGGATAAGTATCAAGATCTGAAAATAGAAATAAGAAGGATATGGGATATGCCAGTGAAATCGTACCCATAATCATAGGAGCACTAGGCACGATCCCAAGATCCCTGAAAAGGAATCTAGAAAAAAGAAAAAGGAAAACTCGGATGAAGTAGCTCCAGGACTCATGCAGAAGAGTGTGATCCTAGAAACGGCACACATAGTAAGAAAGTGATGGACTCCTAAGGAGGCAGGATGCAACCCGGAAAAGAACTCCACACTATAAATACCACCCAGTCGAATTGGCAGGAGGACTGTGATAGAGCAAAAAAAAAAAATAATAATAATAATAATAATCTAATAATAATGAACCAAACAAAAACTTCTTTAAGTTTTCTGATTTTGTGGGTTTCTTTTTCAATAATAATAATAATAATAATAATAATAATAATAATAATAATAATAATGATAGTAGTATAGTAGTAGTAGTAGTAGTAGTAGTGGTAAAGAAAAGTGATGGACTCCTGAGGAGGCAGGATGCAACCCGGAACCCCACACTATAAATACCACCCAGTCGAGTTGGAGGACTGTGATAGACCAAAAAAAAAAATAAATAAATAAAAAAAGGTAACGATAATAATAATAATAATAATAATAATTTTTCAATCTTTACAGACAAATAATTCGATGGAGACTGAGGTACAGAAACAAGATTCAGGTACTGCTAATAATAATAATAATAATAATAATAATAATAATAATAATAATAATAATAATAATAATAATAATATAATAATAACAATAACTAATAATAATAATAATAATAATAATAATAATAATAATAATAATAATAATAATAATAATAATAATAAAGGAAAAAGTCTAACAATGAGGGGAAACTAAGTTGGATTGGGATTTTGATATGATTAAATGGTAGAGATTAGAAGTATCCACTGTACTTGGACGACAGGTGGAAAATAGAAAAGTATTTGGAATATACAGTAGACTTCATCAGTGCTGCGCAAAAAATTGAGTACGAGATACGTCATTGGACTGAGGCATATGGAGAATCCATCGTAAATGTAGTTGTTAACGGCGTGTAAGCTTCCAGAAGGGTGTAATTATCCTACAAGTAATGACTTGAGATAAAAGCAATAAAGCCTATTTATTGGATCCCCCCCCTACCGCCTTGCTCCTGAATTCTCCCCTGCTTCTTTGTTTTCTGGCCCTTAGGACCTTTCTTCCCTTAAGAAGCAAGTATACATATTATACCCTCCTTTCTTAGTAGAGATATAGTCTTTTTCATTCTTTTTTCTTTTATGAGCTTTGGCTACAATTGCGCATTAGGCTGTTCGTCCCATTGGCATTTGAACTTAAACAAATTGAAAGCAGTGGTGATATTGGAAAGATAAACTTATTATTTTGTCTTTTGTAAGCACAATGGTCTGTTTTAACAGTAATCCCACGATTGGCGTACTGTTCATTGGCGGGTATTTTTTCTATTAAGATTTTATTACAAATATCAATTAATTATATACAAACTTTTCATATTTATATAAAAAATATAACATACTAAGAATGATATTGGAAGTGGAGTATATTTCATAATTTCAGATATTATTTACTAATAAATGGAAGTACATTAATTACATGAATTCAAATATTATTCACATACTTACTTGTGAAATGTTTTTCAAGTTCATGTGCATTTGATAATACTCCCATTTTGTGTACGTTATTTTACATTTCAATATTGAAATTATTTGACTTGGTAACACCTCTTCTCTGCTATACCACCAAACAATTATATACCCAATAATAAGTATACATTATACCATCTTGGAGACGTCCATTTTGTATTATTTCAGGGTCAGACTTACAGAGACTTGAAACGTCCAATATGTCTTGGGAAGTCGGTTTTTGTATCACCATCAATAAGGACTTAGCTGTGTACAGGAATCTTACGATGGCGTCTGCCATAACTGTGCGAAGACGTAAACTTTGGGAGAGTACTTCGTTGTAAGTGTTACGTATCTGTTTGAACAGTCTTGTGATTGTATTCAGTGCAGTTAACAGTTTTATACGGAAAGGTTTCTGTTCTCTTCATCCTGGAGTCGGACCTGTGACCTATTCCTTGGCTTGCAGGCGAGACTGCTAGAGATTCTGCAATCTGCAATAAGTCTCTCTCTCTCTCTCTCTCTCTCTCTCTCTCGCTCATCTTCTCTCTCTCGATCCTCTCTCTCTCTCTCCTCTCTCTCTCTATATATATATATATATATATATATATATATATATATATATATATATATATATATTATATATATATATATATATATATATATATATATATATATATATATAAAGGTTTTTTGCCACGAAAGGAAAAAAAAATGAAAAAACGGAGTTGGCCGAGTACTTTCGGTCCTTTAATATATATTATCTATAATATATATATATATATATATATATATATATTTATATTTATATGATAATATATATATATATATATATATATATATATATAGAGAGAGAGAGAGAGAGAGAGAGAGAGAGAGAGAGAGAGAGAGAAGACTTATATATATACACGAGCATATCGACGCATTTGGTTGCTCTGTATACCATGATGCTGCACGGTCTTTGTTCGGAGTTGAAATACAAAAGTTCTTATTTTGTTTTTTAAGTTTTAACGGTTATACGAGTATCAGGAGCATATACAGACTTACACTTACGTTCGTATCATATTTCTTATGCAAGTTTTGAGTTTCATAATATGTAACTTTTCTATTCTTATTGATTGTTATCTTTACCATGTCGGCTAGTATGATTTTTCTGGCTTCATGAGCGCTCTTTCTTTATGTACCACCTAAAGAAGTTGGAATAATTCAGAAGTTGACAAAAGACGACCGCTCATAAATTAAGAAAATATGGTGAAAGATTTTAATAACCGCAGAGCATGATTATATAATATATCAATGTAAAACTAACAGTTGTCATAAGTTTTCTGTTGAATACAAATTAAAAACCTCTTGATAATGAAGTTATATAGACCATGGTGTTGTAGAAATGCATTTTGTGTATCAGCAAGGCAAATACACGCAAGCTGCTTTTGGGGGGATACAAGTGTTTGTGATCTCTGACCTTAGACCTTGCCGTGGCCTTTGGTCGGTAGTGACGTCGATAAGGACCCTGAGCTAATGCGAAGTCCGACATCAGTAAAGCCACAGAGGAGTCAAGGAGCTTTGGTCTTCTTCTGAGCAGAGAGCATTCTTACGTAAGTTGGACCGGAGAGGTGTTCTCATTTAGATGATCCAGATAGTTTGGACTTAGACAAAGAGGCAGTTATAAATAAGTATAGATTGACAGAAGGGGACCACTTCACACGCAAATAAAGGACGCGAGGGAGACTTAGATGAAATTCCGACGGGAGGGGACGCAGAGGGAGAAGCCCCGATGGCAAAAATGGCCAGATTGCCAAAACAAACTGACCCGTCAAAGGTCAAGCACCCTCGAAAGCAGTAGAGACCAAATAAAAAGAGGGCAAAAAAGCGTTATTAAATACCGAGAACAGCTATCATCTAAAATATCAAGTGCCATTCATCAGGGCCCACTTTGGCAGCCGGGGTTAACTGCCACCTTACTATACCCCTTAACCCCGTGTCATCATCAACCAGCCTCCAGGCCAACATAAAAGTCACCCTTTGCTCAATGCACCTTTTACTCCAGACCCCATCCCTACCCCCCTTGGAATAAGAGCAAATAACCCCCCCTCTCCCCTCCCCTCCTACACACACACACAAACACCCGACTCCCCTTAACCACGTTCCTGAGGATCTTAAACGGGGGTATAGAACCAAGAAACCTCCTTGAATCAAGAATAACGCCTTTGTATCGTTGTTTGTTTTTTCGCGGCCAGATCTAATGTACACTTCATACGCGCTTAGTATTAGAGCCGATTACTTACTGGGTTAGGTATGTGTAGCATGCGGGAGCTGGG
This sequence comes from Macrobrachium nipponense, assembly GCF_015104395.2. Classification (NCBI taxonomy): domain Eukaryota; kingdom Metazoa; phylum Arthropoda; class Malacostraca; order Decapoda; family Palaemonidae; genus Macrobrachium; species Macrobrachium nipponense. The sequence continues at coordinate 48,297,091 of NC_061097.1, read as the reverse complement.
TGGGTAGCCTTCTACCATTAGCTCGACGAGAGTTTCCCGTTGGACGAATGGACTTCGCGCTCGGCTACCAGTCTGGTGGTCCGAAGGTCGATTCTCGGCTCGGCCAACGCGGAACCAGAGAAATTTATTTCTGGTGATAGAAATTCATTTCTCGATATGATGTGGTTCGGAGCCCACAATAAGGTGTACGTCCCATTGCTAGGTAACCAATTGGTTCCTTGCCACGTAAAAATATCTAATCCTTCGGGCCAGACGTAGGAGAGCTGTTAGTCAGCTCAGTGGTCTGGTAAAACTAAGATATACTTAACTTCGACGAGAGAGATAAGCGTTTTGGCCGTCTCCGATGACGTGCATCATCACGCATTGCTTCCAGAGCTACGGATCTTTGTCATAATCATAGTCCAGCGGTTAGAATGCTCGCCTCGTTAGCGAGAGTGCCCGGGTGCGATTCCCGGGAAAGATGGGACCAAGGGGCGCCTTAGGCGCGTTTCGCTCAGTCCCATTTTAAGTGGCTAGCGCCCCAGTGGCGTGATCGGTATGGTCTTGGCCTGCCACCTCGGTGGCCGGGAGTTCGATTCTCGGGCATTCCATTGAGGGGCGAGAGATGTGTATTTCTGGTGATAGAAGTTCACTATCAACGGGGTTCGGAAGTCACGCAAAGCCGTTGGTCCAGTTGCTGAATAACCACTGGTTCAATGCAAGGTAAAAACAACAAACAAACAAACCATTTAAGTGGGTCTCTTAACCTAGAGCGGTAGGTTAAACGCGCCTGGTATTAAATCGAATGTGGTTGGTTTGCAGCCAAGATAATGAAGCACGCGACCAACAGCTTCATCCAAGAAGACTCGCTTTGAACAGGAAGGCTCGACACCTTCTGTAGCCATCTGTGAAAAGGTCAAAGGCATTTGGTTAAGAAATGTAAAAAATACTAGGTTAAACTGTGAAAATCTTACAGCAAAATCACAGCAACTATGATAGGAATTATAATGATTAATCTTGCCGAGGTCCCAGGTGATGATTCGCCACCAGTCGACCCAGATGTAAACAGCCACCAGCGGTTGCGAGTCAAGGAAGGTATTGGAGAAAGTTCATCACAGAAGACTTTCGTAGAACACAAAGGCGCCACTTGTCTGATGCCGGCTAATAATAATGATGATAAATATCAAAGAGTGCCACATCTATTAGTGTGGGTGCGCGTTCGTGAAGTCCTCAGGTTCTGGAATCGTTTTACAAAGTACTTGAACGCAAAACTATGTTTGTTTGTTTGCTTTGTGTTCTATGTGGCACGAAGTGTAAGAATTGGTTGTGTCCCGGTTTGAGAGAGAGAGAGAGAGAGAGAGAGAGAGAGAGAGAGAGAGAGAGAGAGAGAAAGTGAATTCACGAGCACAGATTTCCTTCAGAACTAATAAACTCATTGATGAGTCATAAAGCGGGTGCCATTACGAGTTGGGATGTAGAGCCAACGAGGCCTTTGTTACGTGATCAGATGACCAAATAAAACTTCGTTTTCGATAATGACCACATATATTGAATTTCTTGATATTGACCTCTCTCTCTCTCTCTCTCTCTCTCTCTCTCTCTCTCTCTCTCTCTCTCTCTCCCCGCTGTGCATGTGTAATAAAAATCGTTAATCTAAATCTCAGAGTTCAAATGATAATATTGTTAGCATGATTTCAAAAAGTTTCTTAAAAATAATTTGTTGAGCTTCGTTTTCTGTTTGTCGTTACATTTAAAAAGGATAATGGCAGAAAAGACACTTGGAACTTAATAGCTTTCGTATTGATTTTGATTGGTAAGTTCTACGAAGGGGTTAGCTAAAGTTTTAAAAGAAGGCATTAGTCATCGTTATTTTACCCTCGAAGTTGGAGTTTTAGAGTCGGCAAAGTGATCTTATCAGTGTGTAACTATTTCGTAGCCAAAGTAGCCAATCAGGTTAAAAAGTTAAGAATTTTATTACCATTGTGTGCACAAATATGTTAACGATTAGTACAAGCAAAATAAATCATAGTTTTCCTTTAGTAATATAATGAACGATGAATGTTGCCTGGCAATGAATGAATAAATTTCTTTTTTATGCAGATGTTGCCAAATATGGCTTTAAAAAGTGTGCTTTATAGAAAGAGAATAAACTTCTGTGACGATGAAGACCCTAATAGAAAAAAAGGAAAAATTCCACAACGTAAACTGAAAATGCCCCAGTACATAAAAATGCCATCAGCATCTCCTCTGCGGTCTTTGAGTCTGACCTCTGGGGTCACAACCTTCACTCGCGACCCTCCCAAATTATCCTTTTCATTTTCTATTCTCTCAAACATTTTTTTTCCCATACCCCAAGAGTGATTTGTCCTTCCCAGGGTTATTGTATTCCCCTCACTCTCTCTGTGCCCGAGGGGAAGGGGATCTAGAGGTTGACCAACGAACTTTAAGTGTGGTATTGGTCAAGTGTCTATGGAACTTTGGAAGTCACCGCAAAATGTCAGAGGGTGGCACTAGGGAGTGCCTGGGAGTCAGCCGCGGGGTGCCAAGTGGCCAGTGTCTGTCACCACCACCACCACTTCGTAATCTTACTTTGTAGCCCCTCTCTCTCTCTCTCTCTCTCTCTCTCTCTCTCTCTCTCTCTCTCTCTCTCTCTCTCTCTCTCCTTATAGCGACAGGTTGTGAGGTAACGACACTGTTATGGAAGTGCCTCACTCATTTTCCTTTAACATATTGGTACATAAGCATATTTATATACCAATACGTTAAATATGTAACTGATATCTCTAAATACAGTTTGAAATTGAGAGATCGTCGCGTTCAGTTAACTGCGCTCTCCTTCTTATGTATGTTTTGTAGTCATTAGCATATTTAAAAAACTGAAATAATGCCAAAAAGAAAAACAAATACATTAAATTTCCTACTACATAATGGAGGAAATGAAGATCTTACCGGTAAAAGTAGCAGTAACAAAAAGTAAAATAACTTCAGAAAAAATAATAGCAATAGATATAGCTCTAAGAAAATAACAGGATAACAACAATTGAAAAATTGTAATAGCTCATAAGAATATAAACATTCACAGTTGACACTCCAACGATCAGACGCACACACGCACTAAAGTGTAATCACTGTTTAATTATATACTTGTGTCATTACCACTGCCATTTTCATTATGAATATAAATTTGGTTATGGACGCAGCTGGGAATTCTTTTTCACTTATTAAATATATTTTACCGCAACTGCAAATGTTCATCGACTGAAATATTATTATTATTATTATTATTATTATTATTATTATTATTATTATTATTATTATTATTATTATTATTATTATATTAAAACTGAACAACATATATATATATATATATATATATATATATATATATATATATATATATATATATATATATATATATATATATATATATATATATATATATATATATATATATATATATGTACACACACATACACATACACACACACAAACACACACTTGCCCCACTCGAAATAAGAGTCGTGGAAGGTGACAAGTGCCGTGTCCATGGGGATGTCATAATAGTTTGTTAGTTCTGTAAACCACAAGAAATAAATGACCTCTTAACGTTGCCTTTGGCCTTATTCCCAGTCTGTCTCTTTTTCTTTTTGGAACTTTCGACCCAAAAATGGTAAAAGAAATTAAGTTTTTTTTTTTTTCAGAAAACGGTTGCTTGTGAGGAAAAGATGTCATACTGGCTTCATAAACTTACTATGAAGTTGGTTTGGTTTATGTCGAAGTATTCCCATGAATAATGATGATTATAATGATATGCTAAATTTCAGGTCAAGAGCAAGAGAATTTTCTTTACACTAAATGTACTAAATGTTTTACAGCTGTATTATTAGTAGCTTTGTTTAAAGGTAGTTGATCAATATTTTAACCAGTTGTAGTTTTGTATTGTTTCCATTGTATTTGCATACTGTATTTGATTATGGCACTGATCTGAAATAAAGTATATTAGTATTATTATTAACAGCAACCAAAGGGCTATTATAAAGGGAACAACAGCCTCTACTGGCACGTGGCCAGCTGATTCCAGCAACAACAAAATCAGCAGTTGAAACAATTCGGTTATTTTCAGTTTTTGTAACCGAGAAATATCGTAACCTGTAATAGCCATGTTATTGAAAAATGTTATATGTAGATTGATTTATGCACGAGGATTATAAATTATACAAAAATAATGATTAACCAAATATTTATAGTTATGAATGATCGTTATTCTATGATGTTTTTTATTTGTTTCTTTTAACGACTTACTTAGGTTTCTCTTGTGTTTTTTTGTGTGAAATTGTTACTACTTTTTAGTTAACTCCCCCCTTATTATTATTATTATTATTATTATTATTATTATTATTATTATTATTATTATTACAGGTTTTATTGAAAATATTGGCTACTTCAGCCGCGTATATTTGTATAGAAGTTTCCTTATTCTTTTTATTACTGACTTTTCTTCTGTACTCAAACTGGCCATTAAAACGCCAATTGGAGGATTCATGCCAAAAATGTGGTATTTGTCAAATTGAATATGTTATACAAAATGCAGTACAAATTGAGTCTTAAGCCTAATCGACAATTTGTACTGCATTTTGTATAATATATTCAATTTGACAAATACCACGTTTTTGATAGCCAACTGAAGTACAGAAGAAAAGTCGGTGATAAGAAGAATAAAGAAACTTCTATACAAAATAAACGCTGCTGAAATAGCCATTATTTTCAATAAAACCTGTATTATTATTATTATTATTATTATTATTATTATTATTATTATTATTATTATTATTATTATTATTATTATTATTATTATTATTATTATTATTATAATATCTGTAGTCTGTACATGTATATGAACCCTGAGCTGAGATAACGTTATTATCATTATTATTAACAGTATTAGTAGTAGTATGTTGGCAGTAATGTCATGGTCATGTCACTGCTTTCACGTTATCCGATCCGAGTGAAGTTTCAGGAAACATCTTAGCTTCGAGTAGCTACTGTAACTGTTAAGATATCGGCTAAGATTTAAAATGGCAACTTCATCCCAAAAACCAATGTTGAGCAACTTCAGCATGTTTCAACGGACTGAAATTATCAGCATTAGGTCATAATGGACCCTGGAAAGGCAACAGAGAAGGATAAATCATCTTGATAATATGATTTTGATTAATTCTCGTTTGCATCATTATCTTGACAATTTTAGGTATGCTATTACTGTAATGGTTATATGGTTATTATTAACACTAGTTCCGTTGTTGCATTTGATATGTTTGGAGAAAAACAGCATATATTAATTCTTGCAAGTCAATATATATATATATATATATATATATATATATATATATATATTTATACATATATATATATATATATATATATATATATATATATATAAAAAAATTATCAGATTAAAACAAAGCAAGATTTTTAGCCAAAGTCCTAAAAGATTTTTTTTATATTTTCACCTTCCTGAATAGACTGAATCATAGGGGGAAAAACCAGGTCTGTCCAAAAGTAACTGTTTAAAGTCTAGATAATGAACAGGGCTGGTCAAATCTGGTCATTCTTTAGGGCTGCCCGTCCAGCTCGTCCCCTGGCGAAGAAGGGCGTTCCCTGCTGAAGAAGACGCGTCCGTTGACGGAGGGTTTTGAGCTGCTTCAAGGGTTATCCACTTGATCCAACACCTTGTTATGGCTGACACCATCGCCCCTAGTCCCCCCTCCCCAACCCTTCCCTCCCCCCCTTCCCATTTCAAGTTTACTGAAGGGGCTCAAGGGGTTAATAACACAAGTTGGCTTTTGTCTTCACAGACAGCTGCAGTGGTCGTCCATTATGGTACCGAAGGGGAAGTGGGAGAGGTTCCCTAGGTGGGGGTGGGGGTATGGATGGGAGGGATGGTTGGCAGTGTGAAGAGGGTGATGTGAGCGAAGGGGCGATTTGTAATGGGTTGAGGGAGAGGTGAAAAACTATGGATAAGAGATCGGTGATAGGCTTGTTAATGGTCTCCTTGTTGTTTATTCTTACTCGTCTTTATCGAACTTTTTTAGCCTGTGTTGATATTTTCGTTCCTCCTGAAGACACTGATAAATGTTATGCGTCCATTTCTTATCGATAATTTGATTGATTTGTTTTTAGCTATGATAATACCCTCCTGAAATTTGGTTTCATTCGATTATAATAATGATGAAGAATGGTGTCAGCTCCATTAGTGATGGTATCATGTCATACTCCTTTATTATGCGTTGTAATTAATGGTGATTGTGAATAGTGTTTTAATACTCTGATTGTAAAGATTCCAATTATGATTAGATTCTGGGGAAACCGATTGTATTCTGTTTATAAGGTGACTAAGAATAATTCATGTAAGAAGTGATCCATATATAGCACTTTGATTGTGAGATCAACAATATTTTGATCAAATGAGATGGCTAACAATAAGTTGATTGTTAGGAGGATACTGATCATTGTATATTTAGAAAACAGATAGTAACGTGATTGTGAAGCCGTGAGTAATAATTTGGCTGTAAGGAAAGACATATTTGTATGATTGTACGGAAGCCGGTGTTAATTTGATTGTGAGTTTGCCTTAAGTGACTTATTTGTGAGGAGACTGATGACAATTTGATATTTCGGCTGAATAAGGTCTCTATAAATAACTAGAAAGGGGCTCTTAAAGAGAGCTCAATTATGAAGTTTCTTTGTTTAATTCAAATTTCTCGTTTCCATGAATTTTTTGGCCGTGAAGATCCCAAAGTTTATTATATTGTTATGCTGTTATAAACCATTGGGCTCTAAGGGGAACAGTAACAATTTAAAGGTGGATGCCGTAAGCAATTTGGGTGTCAGAGTGTAGTAGATGAATTGACTTTGATACTGAATTACCTAAGTAATTTTGTTGTCAGTAAAAATGAATAATTTTGTTGACAGGTTGATTTGTAAAATAAATTTGATTGCTAGGCTACCATAAAATAATTTGCACCTCAGGACCAAACAAATATGTGAGGCTCTAATCAGTAATTGAACGGCAACCGGGCCAGAATTACCTCTAATGTGAAGTTGCTCAATAACATTTGGCTACAAAGGGACTAAAAACATTTACGTTTCCATGAATACTTTGACCAAGAAGAACATAAATACATTTGTAGTGAGGCTGCCATTCAATAACTTGGATGTAGGAAAGCCAAAAGTAATTTTGACAGTTGGGGCGCAATCAATAATTCGGCTGAAGTGAGACGGAGAAAGTTATTTTAATTTCAGTTTTGTCATAAATAATGTGGATGAGAGTTAAAAAAAAAAAATAGATTGTTTGAAGATCATATTTCCCTTATTAGTCATGGTGTGTATAATAGGATGATGATGAAGTTGATGACGACGACGACGAAGAATCAGTTGATTCGTGTTTGTTTTCTCTCTGAGAACCACACACCCGTTCTCGTTAGCATCTGCCTGGATGCTTAGTCATATATCTCTATAATGTGATCCTTTCTTTCGCGGTGTTTATTAACTTTAAGAGCGAGATGCGTGCTCTGTGCCGCTCACGCTACTGGGTATGGGCAGGCTTGTGCCCCTGGCTGTTTATGAATAGTAGTGAAGGAGGTAGCGAGTGTTCAGTGTAAAATAGCGATGCCGTCATAGCTACTGGGCAATGATGATGATAATAGGTATAGGAACGATAATAGCAATAATAATAACAAAGTATTTTTATTATCATTACTATTATTATTATTATTATTGTACTTAGAAGTCGACCCTCTCTCAAGCATACTTTATTAAAAGTAATTGCTACTTCAGCAGTGTGTCTGGCAGCTCCAGACGAAAGCTACAAGAGAGAGAGAGAGAGAGAGAGAGAAGAGAGAGAGAGAGAGAGAGAGAGACCGTTTATGACTTTGATGGTTATGGTATCATAGTTTATCTGTAAAATTGAAATATGAAGATATAGACACTGATCTTGGCCCTGCATTTGAAAATGACCTCCATAGGCGCTGTACTAGCCTGTGTTTTAAGTAGTACTGAAAAACCTGCTATTCGATAGAGAAGAATCTCTACAAGCATAACACTGCTGAAGTAGCCATTACTTTTAATAAAGTATTTTTATTATTATTATTATTATTATTATTATTATTATTATTATTATTATTATTATTATTATTATTATTATAGACGTCTCTTTCAGATTATTATTGATATTCATCTTAACAATCATTGATGTATTTCCATTATGGTTCTGCTACTACTACTACTACTACTACTACTGATGCTGCTACTACTTCTTAAGATAGCTCATAAAACCTGGACTGCGGTTGCGGAATGGTTAGCCATTGTATACAGAAGCTCGACATGGCCCCTGACCCATTCTGTCAAGGTACCCGCAAAATGATTCATGGGTGTTTACCTTCAGGCGTGGCATTGATGCCAGACCTCGTTACGCCGGAGTGCCCATACCCATACCATACCCATACCCATACTCTGACTTCAAATCACAGTCAGCAGTTTGTCCCTCTGAGTGGAAGGACGAAAAACCTATCCATTTCATGACACAGAGATCTTGGCTCACATTGTTCATGACTCAGTCCTCGCCTCTCACAGGTGGGTGTGTGTGACGAACTGCTGCTCCTTTAGCATAACAAACATAGCATCTCTCCGGGGATAAGTAGGATATAGGGGGTGGGGGGGGGTTTGGGGGGGGGGGGGGTGAAGGGAGGATGAGCGAGAAAAAACATCGTACAAAACAACTCCAAAAGACGAAAGGTATGCGATGCAAAAAAACAGGCAGCGAGTTTGTTTTTTCTCCGAAAATATCGACGCTTGATTGTGACAGAAAACTGGTTACCCATAACAATGTTCTTTAGATTACAGTGTTGTTGCAAAGAGTGGCTCGTTGTTTGTTACATGTGGTTGTTGTGATGATGATGATGTTGCCGTTGTTGATGTTCACCTCCTTTTGTATGCTCGCCCCCTTCGACTGCTACCTCGTTTATTATTATAAGGGCTGCCTACGTTGTTTTTCTCTTGCGTTCATCCATGAACTGCAGCTGGCATTTTGCTGTTGATTTTCAGACCACTCAACCAATTTCCATTATGATTGTTTTTATATACAATTAGTCCGTTAGTATAGACATTATAACGGTGACTATATTGCAGTTCTTAAGGTCAATGTATTTATACATACATATAGTATAAAAGTCATATCACCTTGATTTATATACATATATCGAACTACAAATGTCCTTTAATATCTAATTCGCTCTACCTCGGAATTAATATATTTCCATATATGTTTAACCGAGGGGGCATTTATTTAGCGATAATAGAATTGGCGGCCGACGGGCACTAACCCATCGACCTCTCAATTCCAAAGGACTGGCAGTGAAGCCTTAGCCAACCCCGCCACCGCAAGGCTTCACTGCCAGTCCTGGGAATTGAGAGGTCGATGGTTCGTGCCCGTCGGCCCCCAATTCTATTATCGCTTAATAAATTCCCCCTCGGTTAAACATTATGTAAATATATTAATCCCGCGAGGTAGAGCGAATTGGATATTAAAGGGACATTTGTAGCTCGATATACATATAGTATATACACACATACATTTGTGTATGTGTATATATATAATATATATATATATATATATATATATATAATATATATATATATTATATATATATATATACACATACATTTATATATTTTTATATATACACATACATATATGATATTTGTATATATCCCCATCAAAATTAACGACAAAACTTAAAAAATAAGTTATATCAAATACATTATGTGCGTTACTTCATTCAAGTTCAGTTTCCTTGTATGTTGATAGAAGTGTATCGAAAAAAAATCAGGTTCAAGTAATAGCAGTCCTTCTGTTTAGCCCCTTGCTATAAATGAAAGCAATCACGGATATGTTAAATAAAACAGATCTTTTTAGTATATTCAATACTTTAATGAAGGTTGTATGCTTCACTGCGCAGTGGATAACAATTTATCATTGGAGAGGTGGTTTATCTTAATTTTTGCATCTTGAAAAAGTTATATATCTGTCATTACTTTATATTTTATGAACAGCGTATATGAAAAAAGCCACATTGTCATTTTATTACTGTTATATTTTACTTATTTTTACATATTGTGGTAAATTGACACGATTAAGATTTAGAATTAATATCATAACATTTAAACTTGATAGGTCCAGCCGGATAAATATATCGCTAAGTAATGGTCATAATTTTTTAGCTTTACGTATTAATGAGCGATATGTATATATATATATATATATATCTATATATATATATATATATATATATATATATATATATATATATATATATATTGTGGAGTCGTTGGAAAGGCAGTACTACTGTGTCGTGAGTTCGAGACACTTCAGTACCATTCCATTTATCACTATAAAAAATTTTCCTTCGGGAACATTCCCCGAAGAAGCGCAAATTTTGTAGCTTCGTGAATGTATATCAAAGACCAACCTCCTTAGGGGGTTAGTGCCTTCAGTGCACCGCATGAGGTGCACTGAAGGCATTACTTAAGGTTCTTTGCAGCGTCCTTTCGGCCCCTAACTGGAATTGTCCTTCGGCCTAATTCCTATACTCTATTCTGTTCTAAAAGAGTAGCTAAGATCTGGAGAGTTAAAAATTTTTTCATCCCTCTCTATAAGGGGCAAAGGAGTGTTTGTATGCATACATACATGCATACACTTATTATTTCAGTATAAAAAAAAAAAGGAAATTTTTACACTCATGATGGACAGATCACTCGCACATAGAAGTGGTGGCTCCCGAAAGTGTAATCCTTGTAATTTCCAGGATGTCTTGTTGGTTGAGGTAGTTCCCTACCGTTCTTCGCCTTTAGTGCGACCCACCGGTGTCATCTAATGACCCTTTTTGCGACCCGCCAGTGTCATCTAATGACCGTTTTTGCGACCCGCCAGTGTCATCTAATTACCCGTTCTGCGACCCACCAGTGTCATCTAATGACCCTTTTAGCGACCCGCCAGTGTCATCTAATGACCCTTTTAGCGACCCGCAAGTGTCATCTAATGACCCTTTTTGCGACCCACCAGTTTCATCTAACGACCCTTTTTGCGACCCATCAGTGTCATCTAACCTTTGACCCCATTTTTTGTGATTTTTACCCACCACAGTGTGACATCAATGACCCTGTTGCCCGACCCCAACCAGTTTTTATCTTAACCGACCCTTTTTGCCCGACCCACCCAGTTTCAATCTAAACCCGGAAAAACCCCCTTTTTGCCGACCCACCAGAATGTTTTTCATTCTAACCTTTTTATGATTTTTGCCCGACACACCAGTGTCATCTAATGATCCTTTTTGCGACCCACCAGTGTCATCTAATGATCCTTTTTGTGACCCACCAGTGTCATCTAATGACCCTTTTTGCGACCCACCAGTGTCATCTAATGATCCTTTTTGTGACCCACCAGTGTCATCTAATGACCCTTTTTGCAACCCACCAGTGTCATCTAATGATCCTTTTTGTGACCCACCAGTGTCATCTAATGACCCTTTTTGCGACCCACCAGTGTCATCTAATGATCCTTTTTGCAACCCACCAGTGTCATCTAATGACCCTTTTTGCAACCCACCAGTGTCATCTAATGATCCTTTTTGTGACCCACCAGGGTCATCTAATGACCCTTTTTGCGACCCACCAGTGTCATCTAATGATCCTTTTTGCAACCCACCACTGTCATCTAAGCTTTTGCGACCCACCGTGAATCTAATGACCCTTTTTGCGACCCACCACTGTCATCTAATGACCCTTTTTGCGACCCACCAGTGTCATCTAATGATCCTTTTTGTGACCCACCAGTGTCATCCAATTACCAGAAGTTTGATTCACTACTATGCTATGGCCAACAGATGCATGATGTGTGTGTGTGTGTGTGTGTGTGTGTGTGTATGCTTATGTATATACGTTTGTATCGTGTGTGAGCTTGTCAGCGTTAAAGTGTATGTAAAGTCAAGAACAACACCTTTCAGAAAATGAAAGTGATGAAACTCGATTAAATATTAACCAACATCACAAAAATGTTCCAGGCACAAACGTACTTCGACCGCTGTCTCTCTCTCACTTGATCCAATATGAATTAGTGTATTAAGACAAGTTATATCTGAATCTTCAATCTTGTCACCTGAAGACACTCGGAAAGACTGGCAACTTTGTTAAGATTTCTGCTTCTGCTGCTGATATTACTAGTTTGGTAATAAAATCTTGTTCATAATAGTATATTTAGCTAAGAGCCAGGCCTTTTCTGGAATAGGTTATTATTATTATTATTATTATTTTGGTTGTTCTAGTTTTGATTTCCTTGTTGTTGTATTTCTAAAAAGTCAAAGAAGCAAAAGAGCTTGAGAACAAGGTGGAGTGAATCTAAAGTGCGTGAGGAAGGAAAAGGTCCTCACTTCTCGTGAGGAAAAAAATGCGATGCTCTCTTTCCTTTGTTTGTTTGTGCCACTTAGGACATGTTATGGGAGAAGGACTCTGAAGTGTGGTGTACGAGAGAGAGAGAGAGAGAGAGAGAGAGAGAGAGAGAGAGAGAGAGAGAGAGAGAGAGTCAAGTTTATAGATTGTATATTAATGCGTGTTTAAGTATCACGATAATATAAAAGGATACATATGCTTTGTTAAGTTTTTAATACATACGCACACACACACACACACGCACACACACACATATATATATATATATATATATATATATATATATATATATATATATATATATATATTTACATGTGTGTATGATGGTTATATGGATGATATTTTTCTAAGATTTAATATGCAAAGCAAAGTCAGAATCAGATAAAATGATAAAATAGCAATAGAATGCAACGCTGTTATATGGCTAAAAATATGGGAAATTTATTTGAACTATAATCGTGCCTGCAAATATACTTTTACACAAAAATAGATTAGAGTAAAAATACACAAAAATGGATTAGAGAAAATTTTAATTTTATTTTACAGTTTATATTATTTCATGAAGTTCCGAACTAGTACATTAAAAAATGAATTTACCAAAATGATTTTATGTCATTTATGAACGACTATCTGCTTGAGAGAGAGAGAGAGAGAGAGAGAGAGAGAGAGAGAGAGAGTTACAAGGAGTTACATGGAGTTACTGTTATCCACAGTTTAAATGCAACAGTAGTTTTAAGAGAATATGAGAGAGAGAGAGAGAGAGAGAGAGAGAGAGAGAGATGAGAGAGAGAGAGAGAGATTCACGATATGACGTGGGCGACATAAGGACTGTGATGGGCATTCTTTGACTGCTCTGGATGGCATAGTCAACATGCCATCTTGATGACACTCCCACCTTGAAACTACATTCTCTCTCTCTCTCTCTCTCTCTCTCTCTCTCTCTCTCTCTCTGTCTTGAGCCATGATACTCAGCCTCTCCTCCCTTTCCATTACTCACGGTACAAAAAAACTTACTCACCTTAGGGGCTACGAGCGTGGCAGGTCATAAAACGGTGAATGTGATAATATGAGTATACTTTTCTCGGTGTTTTCCGTATTTGTCATTTTCATGTAAATTAGCAGATATATAGTTTTGACGGATTCATATCTTTGAAGGTTTGAGGCAGTGATTAATAAGTGAACTTTCTTCTTTGGGTGCCAGGTTTTCAGGGATATATATATATATATATATATGTGTGTGTGTGTGTGTGTGTGTGTGTGTGTGTGTGTGTGTTTTCAGTAAACAGCAGGGTCCATAAAAACATCATAAAATCCATGGTTGATTCACAAGATATGTTTCGCACATAATCTCAGTGGTTCATCTATATTTAAAATTAAAACATACTCGTTAAAAATATTATAAATGACAATAACATTAAGTAAACATCAAATTGTTAATTATATAAAAAACAAAAAAAAAAACTTGAGAGAGAGAGAGATGAGGAGAGAGAATGAGAGCGGATAGAGAGACGAGAGAGAGAGAGAGAGAGAGAGAGAGAGAGAGAGAGAGAGAGAGCGCCCACCACACACACCGCCACAACAGATAGCGGCCACCTCGTCACATGGCCTTTAGTAATGTCTCCATAGGTGTTGTCTTTGATCCGCCGACCTCCAGCTTGTCCGGCGATAAACAAACTGTGTCGATCGGGGTGTTCCGTATCTCGGGGACTCCTTTGGTATGGACGGACAAACGTTTTTAGTGAGTCTGACAAGCTGTTCCCGGATGGCATTGTTCCGTCTTTATTGAGCGCGGCAATCTCATCCCGGACCCTGGGTCGGTGTGGTCCTTTCCTTTAAGAAAAAAAAAAAAAAAAAAAAAAGAATGCCGATATTTTACTCGAAACAGACAATGCACAATGCACTAGTCGTGAGCAGTACTTCACTGCACGTTACCAATGCTCTATTACTTTATAAGAACTCCTCTGGTAGTCGTATGCAGGTAATCATACCTAATAATCACCATATTCTTTGGAAGCTTGAATTTCAAGTTGATGGCCCCTTTGGTAGCTTGTTCTTTATGAATAGAGTTCAGCTTCTTAATAATAATAATAATAATAATAATAATAAAGCTACATGCCATATATAGCGTTATTTGTAACCTGAATTGTACTGTTTAAAGAATGTACAATTCATAAGCAATAGCATATAGTGCACACAAATTCTGCTGGATTATTAATGAATAAACAGCATTACTTTTTAATAAGCAAGAAAATGAAAAACGCAGTAATATATTACGTTTCCTCAGTGCTGTACTTAATACCACAAACGTATTACTCGAAAACAATAGTGTTTCCCTTTTAAGGTCTGGTATATTGCTGATAAACCATTACCCAGTTACTCATAAGCATTAAATATATGTTAGCATTCTTGAGTCGCTGTTATCAGTAATGTAATACTTACAACCAACACCACACTGCTTATAATCAGTGTCCACTTACAAGATTTGGAAGTAGGATTGTATTGCAAAGGTTTTACTCAAAAGCGTTATTGAATTACTTATATACAGACAGTAGCAAAATAAGTCAGAGACAGAGTTAGTCTTCAAAAAGGATTCATTTAAGTGCAGTTGAGGCAGCGAGAAATTCTCGGTGTCATGATTCCAAAGCCTGAGAGAGAGAGAGAGAGAGAGAGAGAGAGAGATTGAGATTATTCTAATTGGCTTGCAACCCTTATGGATTGCATGATGTGCCAATCTTCCCCCCTTGGTGCCATTATTATTATGCAAGCGGATCTTGGATATTGTGACAACAGACGCTTACATTTGCTTAATAAGACATACTTCAGGTCGTCATATTGATGATGATATTATTATTAATTAGATTATTATCATTAACTGGGTGCAGAGGCTGATGAGTGACGAAAAGTATAGTAACGCATAATTCTCCATTTTCTAGAATTTTGTGATATTTTCACTTCTGAGGATAAGAAAATAGTGTACAAGAAAAAATATCTTTGGCTTGAAGCATCCAGTCTTGAGATATTTCGTTAAGATACTTTAACGCGTTGTTAAAATGTCCTTATATGTTATTGGGTGCATGACATTTGCCCTGGAGGTGGTGGTATTCTTTAAATTGTCGTTTCTGTTCGTACTTTTTCCAGTCCTGTTCTAAACTACTGTTTTGTGTCTGCTAACCGAATCTGCATTATTATTATTATTATTATTTTTTTTTTTTTTTTTTTGCTCTATCACAGTCCTCCAATTCGACTGGGTGGTATTTATAGTGTGGGGTTCCGGGTTGCATCCTGCCTCCTTAGGAGTCCATCACTTTTCTTACTATGTGTGCCGTTTCTAGGATCACACTCTTCTGCATGAGTCCTGCAGAAGAGTGTGATCCTAGAAACGGCACACATAGTAAGAAAAGTGATGGACTCCTAAGGAGGCAGGATGCAACCCGGAACCCCACACTATAAATACCACCCAGTCGAATTGGAGGACTGTGATAGAGCAAAAAAAAAAAAAAAAAAAAAAAAAAAAAAAAAAAAAAAAAAAGGAGGAGTTGGTTAGGTCGTCAATAGACTTAAGTCAAGTTAAGCAACATTGGGGCTGGTCAGTCGTTGGATGGGTGACCGCTCTCCTCGGCGTTGATTCCTTGGGAAAGGATCTTTACCATAATTTCCTCAGTCTACTCAGCTGTAAATGAGTACCTATCCCTGATGGGGTAGGGTCCAGCTATGGGTTAAATAGCAAAACTCAGCAATGATGGAAAGAAATGAAGGAATAAACGACAACGACGTAAATGGAACCTCTGGCAACAGAGGAGCCTCGTCCGGCAACCAGGTATTCAACCCAATTGTAGGGGAAGACGGTCAGGTACTTGGAGGTCGTCATCCAGCAACTGATCACCACAACGACAGTAATTATTATTATTATTATTATTATTATTATTATTATTATTATTATTATTATTATTATTATTATTATTATTATTATCATCATCACGTATGTGAAAGAGAGACCCAAGTAAACTTCAAGACAGCAAGTTTACTTCTTTTGCCAGACTGACCATTTAGTTCAGTTGACAACACGACCGACTGATTTCATTTCTAAAATAAGAAGCTGTGTATCCACGCTGCCTGACCATGAGTTAATAGCGGGCGCCGTTTATGAAGACAGGAACAAGAAGGCAAAGAGGGATAAATCATAAGGTACCAGGAGGATGCAGCTCAAGCCGAGGCCAGGAGGCTTTCACCTGTCCGTCCAGGACAAAAGGGGTTGCAGTAAATAAGACATTTCACCTGCGGGAGGTCAAGAAATCCGACCTCGTGTCCCGTCAGCGGTCTTTATAACGAACGCCCCTGTTTGTGCTGCGCTGTCTTCCTTCATGCCCTAAGTGACGTTTCCAATGGGGGTTTTATGACCCGAGTCCTTATGGCATGGCATCATTTTTAAAAGCTGGTGGTGCAGAATTTGACATCATGCGAGTGATTTATAACATTAAAGATAGCGAGGGAAAAAGAAGACGGCCTTGCTGCACCCTCTGATGTCATTTACCTATGAGGATTCTTCTCGTCATTTCATGAGGTTGATTAAACAAACGTCGTTTAATTCAGGTTTTGTTGATACCATAATTTTTATTCCATTTCTTTCTACTTATTTTTACAGATTCGTAAACAGGCGTTTTAACTTAAGAGTGACAGCCGAATAATGAAGTGGATATGAGTTGCCCGAGTGTCAGGAGCGTTTTAACTTCTTAAAGGAAATAATCGATATTGGAGCAGCTATAGACTCTCTATGTCAGGTAATTGACTTACATGCATTCTCATAACTTACTTTTGACATATAAACGACTATACTAGGTTTTTTCCATCTGTCCACCCGCCTGTGGTGTTTGTGTATGGTAACACTCCGTCCCGGGCTTTAGATAGTCACATTCAGCTTACATTCAACAATAATAACAATATCCTATTTCGAATATTAACGGTGTAATTCGCATACAGTAAATTATTAAAACGCTTTTCAGTTGCAAATGTACACCCAGATATCCTTTTATTGACCTAAAACTTACACAAAGCGTAGCTATTTAAAGCCCGGGAAGCAGTGTTACCATGCGAAAACACCACAGGCGGGTGGACAAATGGAAAAAAACAGAGTATAGGTTTGTATTGCCCTTGTTGAAAATGGTACTGATTTCATAACTATTGGTGGAGCGAGGTAATTTTTTATTATTCATTTCATTTCATTCTTAAATACTGCTAGTTAAATGCCCTGTATAAAACATTAAAAGAATAATTCAGCGATAGAGGTATAAATGTGACGGCACTAAAGCGGATCCAGAAAAATTTCATGGGGACGGGGCAACAATTGTCATATTAACCTTACATATATACGTATATATATATATATATATATATATATATATATATTATATATATAAATATATATCTTACATTATATTATTATTACCTTAGCACGTGATTCATTGATCATACATATCCACAGATGACACATATCCACTGATGAAAATAAGAGACTTTATTTCCAAGCCACATTATATATATATATATATATATTATATATATATATATATATAATATATATATATATATATATATATATATATATATTTGCATGTGAGTGTAGGTATATATATGCCATATATATATATATATATATATATATATATATATATATATATATATATATATAGAAGAGCGAGACAGACAGATAGACGGGAGTGCCACTTAAAATATTTTATGAATGGCATCCCAGTAGATGGCACCCAAGTTTCTTTGCAGCATCCCCTTAGCCAACCAACATAATTTCTTGTGTCCTTTGGCATTTCATCCGATTCCTAAGGTCTCTGCCTACTCAGCTGTCCAACTCTATATAAATCTTTGATAGCGGTTTCATATTTATTTATTTACTGTTTCAGTAACGTTATCTTTCGGCCCGTGTACCGCCTTTTGTTCGTCTTCAGTAGATGGTTTTTTAATGCTCTATATAATATGTATGTATCATTCCCTCTCAATTCTTGGATCATAGCATTATAGTCTTACTCAGTTCCGTCTTCTCTCACTAAAATGGCTTATCCATTTCTCTCGCTTTCACAAGGTCCTCACTCTCACTTTTCTAGTTCAATCGCTCTCTCTCTTTCTCGCTTGTTTTCACAGTGTAATCCTTTCTCTTTTCCTAGCTCAATCTGTCTCTTTTGTTTTCTCTCTCTCTCTCTCTCTCTCTCTCTCGTGCTGTCCTCCTGCCCACCCAGTACAGGCATGCGGTTCAAGAATGTTGTTTGGTGTGAACAATTTGTAAGCGGACCACCCCCGACGTCTAGTCCATCACACACGCACACACAAACACACACTCACACATGAAAATACACATAAGGTTCGACCCGTGCAAGGCTGAGGTGTCCCTTTGTTTGCTTTTGAGAAGGATGGGAGGGAATAAGCTGCTTGGTTATATCTTTATCTCGGCTGTGGTCGCATCCCGATGCATCTTGGGTTTGGTCTGTCTGGTTATTATTATTATTATTATTATTATTATTATTATTATTATTATTATTATTATTATTATTATACTCACAGTAGCACGAGTTTTCAAATGGAGAAACAAATCCATAGTTATGTAAATGTACATATATTTCAGTTTAAAAAACAGCAAAGAAATATAGTACATTTACATAACTGTGGATTTGTTTCTCCATTATTATTATTATTATTATTATTATTATTATTATTATTATTATTATTATTATTATTATTATTATTATTATTATTATTATTATTATTATTATTATTATTATTATTTGCTGGAAGGAGACCTTCATTAACACAGGTTTTATTGTAAATAATGGCCATTTCAGCCGTGATTGTTTTGTATAGAAGTGTCTCTATTCTTCGTCTTACTGACTTTTCTTCTGTCGTCAAGTTGGCTATTAAATCGCCAAACTGAGAATTCATGTAAAAAAAACGCGGTATTTGTCAAATTGAATATATTATATATATTCAATTTGTATAATATATTCAATTTGACAAATACACGTTTTTTTTGACATGAATTCCCCGTTTGGCGTTTTAATAGCCAACTTGAGTACAGAAGAAAACGTCAGCTTAATAAGAATAGAGAAACTTCTATACAAAATAAACCCGGCTGAAATAGCCATTATTTTCAATAAAACCTGTATTATCATTATTTATTATTATTATTATTATATATTACAGTTACTGTAAAAGCTATTTATTTGATGTAATTTTGTTATTTGTAATATTACTCTTACTTTACAGTAGTCATCCAATTTCGTCTTGCTTTCCCGTTTATTATTATTATTATTATTATTATTATTATTATTATTATTATTATTATCATCATCATCATCATCATTATTGAAAAATACTCACAGTAGCACGAGTTTTCAAATGGAGAAACAAATCCACAGTTACGTGAATGTACAAATATTTGAACTTTAAGGATAGCTTTCGGGAATCTGTTCATCAGAAGACGACGGCATTGCCTGATCTAAATACTACGCTTGACGACCGGTTCCATAGTTCATAAACAAGTCGCCTCTGTTTTGACTCCTGTTATGTTTACCTTGTCGGAGTGCTATCTTAACGTGTGTGCCAGATTGAAAAGGGGAACCGAACAGATTCCCGAAAGCTATCCTTAAAGTTTTAAATTTAGATATATGTACGTACATTTACATAACTGTGGATTTGTTTATTATATTATTATTATTATTATTATTATTATTATTTATTATTATTTATTATTATTATTATTATTATTATTATATTTGTTAGCAGCAGTAGTAGTCGCAATTTTTATTTCGTTCTTCCCTTCGTTCTCAAGGACACCACAAAATAATCTGAAAAGAAGCATTGGTCACAGAGCCCCCATCTTCATGAATAGAAATATTTTATAGGTAGATGGGTTCGTGTAAAGAAGTTTGTTTTTGTGGTATTATATAACATCGTTTATACAGTTTAATGGGAAGTTGATGGCTCTAGGTGGTGTTTTAGCTTTGAGGTTCTTGTTGTGTCTCTCTTGGGATGAGATTTTGAACCTTATTTACGCAGACGTCTTAGTATTGGAAAAGATTTATATATACAATAGTATATATATAATATATATATATATATATATATATATATATATATATATATTATACAGTAAGCTACAAATGTCCTTTAATATTCCATTCGCTCTACCTCGGAATTAATATATTTTCATATATGTACCGAAGGGGAATTTTTTAGTTGGTAATAATTTCGTCCTCCTGTGGATTCGAACCAGTGGACAAACGGAGGAGAAATCTGGACTGCAGTGACATTATCGACTCGGCCGCCGGTTCGAATCCACGGGAGGACGAAATTATCAACTAAAAAAAAAAATTCCCCTTCTTCGGTTAACATATCTGAAAATGTATTAATTCCGAGGTAGAGCGAATTGAACAGTAGAGGACATTTGTAGCTTAATGCATGTATAAGAATCACGGTGATGTGATAAGAATTCATATATATATATATATTATAATATATATATATATATATATATATATATATATATATATATATATATGTATATATGAGGAGTCCGTTATAAATGTTAGCAAAAGGGAAACTGCCGAAGTACCGGATGTATGTAAGTTAATGATGAAGGCGGGAGATATTATTGCATGGTAGTGCTGCGATGTTGGAAATAATGATGCTAGTGATATTTATAGAGTAACAATTTTGTAACTGCTGTAGACAGCTTCTGTGAGTTGCTTGGCATACCTTGTGGCAGTTCAGGGCCATACATATGTAGAAAATATTGACACAGGAGTGGCCCTACCGAATATTTCAGCAAGATGAAAAAACAGTTGGATTATTACTATTAATAATAGTTAGTATTATAAAGAATAAAATTGTGTTCTTTGGTTACCTCTTAGATTAAAATGTAAACAATTCCATACGTAATATTGTAATTCGTAACTCAAAATTAAAATTCTAACAATCCTGTTTCCAGGAAAATTATTTTTTACAGCCTCGATGACGGACAAAAATAAAATAATTCTATGGATATTCTTTTATTCTAAACAGTCTTTCATAAGAGCTTTGAAAGTCACAGAATGAAAATAATAATGATAAAAAGTTACAATAGGATCAGGTCTTAACAATTTGCTATTGAGTTGGTCATTCATTATGACTCCCCACAGCTAAATTAAATTCAGAATAATTTGATGAGTCGTGCACAATAGCTTCAGTAGGTTTTCGTTTACAAATTCATAGTAATTCTGTCCTAAATTACTGCCATAACATTCTTGGCACATAACCTGTTGGTTCTTAAAGGCATTAAAACCTTCAGAAATCGATATGATATATTAGTGACTTGATGCAGGTATTCGTAATTGCAATATTACCCAACAGAAAGATACAAGAATCTATTCCTCATATAGCCATTCGTTACTACCGTAACACTATTCAGAAATAAATGAAAAAATAAAGTAATTCATGTTTGTAAGTCTACTTTTCAAACTAACTTTGTGTACCCAGTCTGGTCAGTAATGAAAGATCAAATTAAAACAACTTTGTTCTTTGTCTAGTAATGAAAAGTAAAATATAACAATTTTGTCATTGACTATCCCTTAATAGAATCTAAATTATAACTTTTTCAATGTAGCCAATATTGAAAATAAAATTCTGATATCAATCTAGTTGGTAAATAAGAATAAATTCATCCTACTTTGTTCTTAATTTAGCTGTGAATGAAAGATAAAATTACATTTTGTTCTTAACGTAACCATAAGTATAAATGAAACCATAAATATATGATTCCTGATGTGTTTAGGACTGAAAAAAGAAATGATACCAGTGGTCATATTTTGCTCTTAATCTCCTCATTATTAACATTGAAACAAGGCCACCACTCTCTCTCTCTCTCTCTCTCTCTCTCTCTCTCTCTCTCTCTCTCTCTCTCTCTCTCTCTCGCAACGCCTCATTTTGCAAGAACAGTATTTTTGCGAATGCATTTTCGAAGCAATATTTCTCCCGCAGATGAATTTATCGATTCATCAGAATATCTCGGTCACGTTCGAAAGCAGCTGTCACCCGCGAGCTCTTGTAGATACCCGAAATTACGCCCTTGCATGGGAACCCACCCGTGACGCCGTCACGAAACGCTCTGGTGTATATATGATGTGGGCGTGATAGACATTATGCCCCAAAGAGCCGCTCGGTATATTGTGGGCGGAGTATTTGGTTGCGGTTATTATTATTATTGTTATTATTATTATCATTATTAAGGGAACGATGATAACAGCATGATGTTTAAATCAGATTATTATGCTAAAACTCCTACTGCTACTAATGCTGCGGCTATTATTATTATTATTATTATTAATAATAATAATAATAACGAATTAACCTTATACAGGGTCTTTTGAATTCTTCTGATAATTCGTTTTTCTGACTCAGCCAGGTAATTCTACTTAAGAACCTAGCTGATAGAAAAACGAATTATTATTATTATCATTATCATTATATTGTCATTATCATTATTATTTATTATCATTATTATTATTATTATTATTATTATTATTATTATTATTATTATTCCTCTGGTGAAATGTACGAAAAACGTTGGACAAATAGGTTTCTCTGAATTTTATTTCAACGTATAG
The DNA here is from genome assembly GCF_015104395.2 of Macrobrachium nipponense. NCBI lineage: Eukaryota > Metazoa > Arthropoda > Malacostraca > Decapoda > Palaemonidae > Macrobrachium > Macrobrachium nipponense. The sequence continues at coordinate 48,273,968 of NC_061097.1, read as the reverse complement.
TATTAAGAAATGTTCTTTTCCAAATGGTTCGGAATAGACGTTGCAACTTCGGCCTTTTCTAAAAGAAAAGAGAGAGAGAGAGAGTTCTTTCCGTGAGTTCTGTCTTAGTTAAATAAAGTTAAGGGCTGTTCCTGGAACAAGAGCCTATAGGCTGGCATAAGGCCAGCTATATCAACAAGAAGAAGAAATTGATCTAAATCTGTCCTGCCAATTTGTTCGTGCTGGTGTCTACACTACACTTCGTCAATTTTAATATTATGTAGTTAGTACATTAATTAAAACAAAAATTCCCGATTGGGTATATAGCCCCCACTGAAGAACTTACGGAACATCGGGCAGTTCATATTTTGCTTATGTGTAGTACTGTTCTCTCTCAAATCTCTGTACTGAAATAGATTATAAATATTAATTGTTGATGTTATTAGCCGGGCCACGAACAAGTTAAGCTTGGAAGCCAGTATTATATCTTTGAAATACATCAAGATATAGGTGTATATATATAAAGTGTCAGGGATAAATTTGTGATGACTTGCTAGATGTGCTGCAGTTTTTAGCAGCAATGACGTATATATTAATGCTTACTTTCATGATATGAATACGCTTTACTGTAAAAAAAAAAACACACGCACACAGGAGTCTGGTGAGAGAAAACTATAATCGGCAATTGACCTTGATCAGTGTAGTTGTCATTGCTGTTCATATCTGATGTTTACGTATTATGTAAGTAAGTTGGATTTTATTTTACATTTTATATAGACAGTTGCGTTTTAATGAAAGTACTTTTTGTGATTTTAGCCTATTAGTTTTTGTATTTCGTTGTGTGGGAGCTTGGCTGATATGTTTTTCATATTTTTCAGGTGGAGGTGGAGTTGTTTTTCATTTGAATGTTTGCCCATTTCGTTAATAACAAAAACAATAATAATAATGGATATGTTCCAGTAATATTCCATATACAACAGCAATCATTATTATTATCCGAACTCCCGTGACCACGAAGCCGTAACGCAGTCAAGGCCAGGCCGATGTACTACCTAATTAAAATCGCCGATGAAAAGTGCCTGTTTCTCATTACTTGTCGGGGACGAGCGAATGTCCATCAGGCGATGGCAGCGGCGGAACCCCCCCCCCCCCCCCCTCCCCCCCCCTCCCCCCCCCTTACCCACCTCTTTCGGTGGATACACCACCACTCCTTTGACCGCTATTTCGTTCCCGGGTCGAATTGTGGTGGGGCCGTTAAAACAGCGACCACCCGCAGCCACAGGTAGTGACAAGGGGCGTAGCTGGCAGTGACGCCAGATCGAGTTTCAGGGAGTGTCCCTCCCCCTCGGTCCTCCTCCTCCTCCTCCTCCTCCTCCTCCTCCTCCTCCTCTTTATTGCTCGTTTCCTTCTTCTCTTTACCCTCCTGCTCTCTCATCCTTTTGATTCCTCTCTTCTCTTAATGTCTTTTCAAGCGCCTGCGTAGCTGATGCTTTTATTTCTCTCTCTCTCTCTCTCTCTCTCTCTCTCTCTCTCTCTCTCTCTCTCTCTCTCTCTCAATTCCAAATGCAACCTGATGCCTGCTGTCGGACTGTTGGTATCAGATACAGTAAGAGGAAGGAAATCTCATATTTGTTTTTATGTCTGTTTTCCCGTTGTACTTTGAAGAAGCATTCCCAGGATTCCTTACAAAACATTATCCCTTTCACTGCACGAATTTGATGCATTCTAGTCACGATAAATGAGGAAATAACTAAATGGTGGCTCAGTGAATTCCTGTTTTTATTTGACAACTGATTGGTGTCTCAGTGAATTCTGTTTTCCCGTTGTACTTTGAAGAAGCATTTCCAGGATTTCTTACAAAACATTATCCCTTTCACTGCACGAATTTGATGCATTCTAGTCACGATAAATGTGGAAATAACTGAATGGTGGCTCAGTGAATTCTGATTTTATTTGACAACTGATTGGTGGCTCGGTGAATTCTGTTTCAATTTTAACAAGTTTAAATTTATTTGGTTTGAAGGCATCATGGAAGGTGAGGAAGACTGAAATAATGTCGATGGTATCTAGCAAGGGTTTTCTTTCATAAATATAGCCTTAGTGTTATACAAATTCATCATTAAAAATATACCAAAAGTGGTAATACAGTATTAATATTGTCTCACTTTTTGTCGCACTGCCCATTTGTTTAAGGCAAAAGGCACATTTCAGTTTTTAAAAGTCTGCCCTTTTGAAAGGCGCTTTCAGAATTACATATATTGTCAAGCACTTGATTTCATTTGGAATCCATAATTACGTTTGGGTCATTTTTATCTTTAGATGTATAGGTCAGGATTACGTTTCATTGTACCTCTTAAGAATGTAACAGTGAAGAGTACCTCTCTGTCATATTTCTCCTTTACTAAAGAGTTCAGAAAATGTCGGTCTTATCCTCGTGCTAGGAAACAGCAAGAAACCTCAGATCCAGAACATCTTAAAAAGGGAAACTTGGCTGTCAAAGTTATGGACAAGATGGCAAAACAAGGCCTCTGTCTCACCAATATATTTTCTTCTTCCATTTTTTGGCCATTACTTAAATATATTATTATTATTATTATTATTATTATTATTATTATTATTATTATTATTATTATTATTATTATTATCGCTAAGAAATTCACAATGTGGTGAAAAACTTCTGTATAGTAAAAATCTACAATTATTAAAATGAATTATTTGTAAAAGATAAAAATTGTGCATTATTATTATTATTATTATTATTATTATTATTATTATTATTATTATTATTATTATTATTATTATTATTATTGCTGCCTTTTTATATGCATTCAAGATCGACTCTTTTGTTAGAAACCCATGTCCAATGGAGTACCATAATTTTCTGTTTAATACTGTAAGTTCAGTACTTTTAGTTGATTTCCTTGCGACCATTATTATTATTATTATTATTATTATTATTATTATTATTATTGATTATTATTATTATTATTATTATTATTATTATTTTATTTTTTTTTTTTTTTTTGCTCTATCACAGTCCTCCAATTCGACTGGGTGGTATTTATAGTGTGGGGTTCCGGGTTGCATCCTGCCTCCTTAGGAGTCCATCACTTTTCTTATTATGTGCGCCGTTTCTAGGATCACACTCTTCTGCATGAGTCCTGGAGCTACTTCAGCCTCTAGTTTTTCTAGATTCCTTTTCAGGGATCTTGGGATCGTGCCTAGTGCTTTTATGATTATGGGTACAATTTCCACTGGCATATCCCATATCCTTCTTATTTCTATTTTCAGATCTTGATACTTATCCATTTTTTCCCTCTCTTTCTCTTCAAATCTGGTGTCCCATGGTATTGCGATATCAATGAGTGATACTTTCTTCTTGACTTTTTCAATCAACGTCACGTCTGGTCTATTTGCACGTATCACCCTATCTGTTCTGATACCATAGTCCCAGAGGATCTTTGCCTGATCGTTTTCTATCACTCCCGTAACCGGTTTGGTGCCTCGTACCACTTACTTACTGCAACGGTAGCTGATGTTTCTTGCACAGGCTCCAGTGGAGGGCTATTGCCACTGAATCATGCTTCTTTTTGTACTGGTTCTGTGCAAGTGTCGGACATTTGCTTGCTATGTGGTTTATGGTTTCATTTTTCGTATTGCACTTCCTACATATATATTATTATTATTATTATTATTATTATTATTATTATTATTATTATTATTATTATTATTATTATTATTATGTCGATGTTGTTGCAACTGCTGTTATGATCGCGCAGCTGTTCAATTATTTTTCCTAATGGATTTAGTAATGCATTCATCGTGTTTGTATTCAGTTTTTTTTATATGGTCATGCTGGAATTAATTAAATTGTTGTTATTATTATTATTATTATTATTATTATTATTATTATTAGCCACTGCAATTAAATATAATAATAATAATAATATAATAATAATAATAATAATAATAATAACAATAACAATAACAATAACAATCAATAAGTAATAATAATAATAATAATAATAATAATAATAATAATAATAATAATAATAATAATAATAATAATAATACAAAATTCTGTTCAGAGAGAGAAATACAGAACATGGACGCCGAGATACTTTTATTTTATTTATGTGTTTACAGTGTGAAATGAGTAGTCGTTTTCTGCTAGCTTATGCGCAACTAGATCCCCCTCCTAGTTTTGATTAATCGTCCCGTAACCTAGAGGATGTATTTCGTTTGTAGTAAGCAGGTATCGCTGTGGTTGGTTAGGTGGCGAGGAGTTTTGTTTGGTATAAAGGAAGCTGTGAAATTGTGAGGAGGATGATGAATCTCGTGGTAATGATGAATTTCACTATATATATAATTGTGAAATGAAAGAATCAAAGATAATAGTTACTAAAACAACAGCAGCAACAACAACAACAACAACAACAACAATAATAATAATAATAATAATAACAAATAAACAATGAGATAAATGAATAATAATAACAGCGACAAAATAATAATGGAAATAATAGTAAAAAGATAGATAAGTAATAGGTGACTCAATAAATGATATACTTAATTTCATATCTTGGCCATATACAGAAAACCAAAAGTTAGCCATGATCGTGCATCCGGCAGCGCTTTCTGGAGTCATATGACGTACCCTCACTCTACTGAATCTGATCAACTGGAGAGCAGCCGGTCATAGTTGATGGTTTTATACAAATTATACGATGTACAGAAAACTCAATTACGCCGAAGAAACTTTGGCACAGTTTTTACTTGCTGTTCTTTCGTTTAGTTTCGGCCTCTGTATTTGGATTATTCTCCTTCCTTTTCGTTATCTTTTATCATGGCTTGCCTCATCTCTGCTTTCGTTGCCTTTCTTTCAGCTGTGATAATCTCCCCCAACCTCCCCCTCCTCCCCCTCCCATCCCCCCCCCCCCCCTACCCCCTTCCTCCCACTCCCCACTCCCTGCCTTCGTCGACGGTGTCATTTCTCCACCTCCCTCGGACCGACAGCAAATTGGCCGATTCTTGTGTGGTCGGGAGTTCGGTTGTTCCGGTGATAAGGGAAAGGCGAGAATGGCTTCGTAGATACCAGATAACGTCAGATCGTAAAATCCTTCCCCCCCCCCCCCCCTCCCCACCCACCCCTCCCTCATCCCCTCCCCACCCCACCCCCTTCTCTCACCCCCTAGTTTCCTCCCGGGAACGGAGACCTCCGGAGTACATGAGGGCCGGAAGGGCTGGAGGACTACAGGGAGTTGGGATGACATCCGGAGCACGGGCGGGCAAAGGTATCATCATGGATTCCACGGGTTCGGGAGGAGGGTGTTCTAGACTCCGGAGGGCGTAGGGATTAAAGGAGAATGGTGGGGAGGTTGTGGGGGGGGGGGGGGGGGGGAAGCCGACACCCCGCCCATCTCCCTGGTCTAAATATACTCCCCTTGAAAAGAGGCGCCTCGAGAGGGTGGGCGAGTGGGCGGCGGGTGGCTCTCGAATCCAGAAGGGTTATTGGGGTTAAAGAGAGAGGAGGCATGGGAATGTCAACCTGAGAAATAAGGTCATCGGTGAAGACGCCGAGGTCCCCATTCTGAAGTGGATAAATGGACGACACAGGCGAACTTTAGGTTTAAAAGAAGCTGTTCCTGACGTGACATTTTTTCTTCCACCCCTTCTTATTACAGATATGTCTTTTTATACTATAATATTTACATTTATTAGTCTTACAAAAGTTTTCTACTCATTCACTACTAGAAAAGCTGACCATTGCTGTTTAGTAATTACAAGCAATTACAGAGAGACTAGTCAGCTCTGAAAGAAAAGTGATTGGCCATACATTGATTCACGTTGGTTAGTTCTCAGTTTCTTACGATTATTTTACTAATACAGTATGTCATGATTGTGTGGAAACTAAAGATCAATGAAAACACTATAGTCTTCTGTCATCATCTCTAATCCAGAAACCTTCACAGTAACATGCTGCAGTATTTTGACGAACTGTAAAAGAGATAGACACATTATTGTCCAATTATCCTCTCTCTCTCTCTCTCTCTCTCTCTCTCTCTCTCTCTCTCTCTCTCTCTCTCTCTTCGTACGTATCGAGTACTGTTTCCTGCCTAAGAAGACTCATAATTAAGATGTTTTTGTTGATCATTGAATATTGGTTGGATTACAGTTCTACAGAAAAAAAATAATTAGCACTAAAACATCTTTTGAAGTTACATCAGAAGGAAATCCTAGTATTAGTTAATCGCCAAATTATAATTCATAAATTGTTTTTTTTTTTATTATTTTGGCTTTTCATTCCTTAACATTTTAATGAAGAGGATGCTAATTTTATTATGATGATGACGAGTGTTAATATTGTTGTTTTAGAATTTCGCAGGAAATGTGAATTTTTATATATTCGTTCTACAACAAAGTTCATACCTGCAAATTTGGAAATCTCTACAGTCTTGGATATTTTTATTTCATTTATTTCAGTTATTTACCAAATTGAGATTCTGGTGCGGCTGCGAGCTTGACTTGGCTCTGTTGTTTTGTCTTGTGACGTTTCTCAACTGAGGTGTCTTTGCAGGATGTTTCGTTTTTGTAATAATGATTTTTATATTATTTTCTCCATTCTAACATTTTTTTTCAGCGTAATTACACGTTCTTTCACTTATTCTTTTAAGAATGTTTAATTTTTTCTTCTTAATCGAGATACATTATTATTATTACTATTATTATTATTATTATTATTATTATTATTATTATTATTATTATTATTATTATTATTATTATTATTATTATTCAGAAAATGATCCCTATTCATATGGAACAAGCCCACCACAGGGACCACTGACTTGAAATTGAAGTTTCCCAAGAATATGTTGTCCATTGGGAAGTAAGAGAAGGTAAAGGGAAACACAGAATGAAGAGATCTCACTCACTCACTGAAAAAGAAAAAATGAATTACTGAATTAATAAATAGATAAAAATGTATTTGAATGCAAGGAGAATAGCATTAGCATAGTAATGCAGTGTGGAGCTTTTCCCGTGCCATACTGCTTTAGTAATAATAACATCATGTCTTGAGCCATGTGAAATCTTGATCATCTGTTTTCTGGATGGCAGCAGACGACCCTCGAGGGCCAGTCCAATTATGATGTTGTTGTCTCAAAGGGTTTCGAAGCTCATTTCCGCTCCTGTGGCTCGTGTTCATCTGCATATAATACATACATACATACATATATATTATGTGTGTGTATTTCATATATATATATATATATATATATATATATATATATATATATATATATATATATATATATATATATATTTATATGAGTCATATCACATTACCGTGATTCATATAACATACATCGAGCTACAAGTGTCCTTTAATGTCTAATTCGCTCTACCTCGGAATTAATATATTTTCATATATGTTAACTGGAGGAGAATTTTTCAGTCGATAAGAAATAAAAAAGTCCCCTTCGGTTAACATGTATGAAAATATATCAATTCCCGAGGTAGAGCGAATTAGATATCAAAGGACATTTGTAACTCTATGCATATTTACTCTCTCTCTCTCTCTCTCTCTCTCTCTCTCTCTCTCTCTCTCTCTATATATATATATATATATATATATATATATATATATTTAGAGAGAGAGAGAGAGAGTGAATGTTCGTTGATAATATATTCTGGGAGTAGACCCTCTCTCAAACATGTCTTGTTGGAAAGGATAGCTGCTTCAGCTCCATTAATTTTATATAGTCTCTCCTCTATTTTCCTTATCAAAGATTTCTCACTGTTGCTCAAACTGGCAAGCAACGTGCCAAACGGGAGTTTTAAATCCGCTAGAGTTATTCTGGATATTCTTTATTAGTACTTCTATTACATTTCTCTCTCTCTCTCTCTCTCTCTCTCTCTCTCTCTCTCTCTCTCTCTCTCGACGTTTCGCCCAGATCTGCCGGGCATCATCACAGCGATTGTTGCTGTAGGACTGAATCTTGTTGGTGGTTGTTGTTGTTGATTAAGCTGGTCTTATGCCAGCACGGGCTCTTGCTCATAGAGCAGTCCGTAATCTTGTTGGTTGTTGTTTAAGGTTAATCTGGCCTTATGCCAGCACGGGCTCTTGCTCCTAGAGCAGCCCGTAGATCTTGTTGGTGAGTCCCGCAGGACCCGGTGAGGGGTGCCCGAGTTTAATGGGGCTGAAGCAACAATCCTATCAACAAGACACGTAGATGTATTCCTTATCTTAGAATTTTTCCTATGATAGATATTTCTCGGCATCTATTTTTGTACCCTTTTGTTTTTAAATCTGGCATACCCACACTCTGACCTGTATATAGTAGATAGTCCTAACCAGAAACGAAGACCTACCGTTATAATTGTTACGGAAAGAAAATTCACATGCCTGGGTTCTTAGTCCGCACTTTTATCGCTAAACCAATGCCCTTGGGTTCTCCTGTTCCTCCAACATTTGATGTTCCTCGTTAGACGGGCGATTTTCGTGCTCCCCTACCAACCTGGTGGTTTGAAGTTCGATTCTCCGCTCGGCCAACGAGGAATTAGAGGAATTCATTTCTGGTGATAGAAATTCATTTCTCGATATAATATGGTTCGGATCGCACAATAAGCTGTAGGTCGCGTTGCTACGAAACCAATTGGTTCCTAGCTATGTAGAAAATATCTACTCCTTCGGGCCAGCCCTAGTCGAGCTGTTAAGTATGTATGTAGTCGTCTTTTTTTTTTTTTTTTTTTTTTTTTTTTTTTTTTGCCATTGGTGTTTTTATGACTATTTTAGTTAAATACTTTATCAGTCTTAATATTGTAATTATCACTAATATTATCAAAAGTTTTAATGTTTTGAAAACAGAGTTGTTTACAGAGGTTGCGGTGTAAGTTTCATCATTGATGATAGCGTAATAATATGATAATGATGTAATAGTAATAATAATGGTGATTTATATTTTGGAAGAACACCCTCTTTTAAACAAATTCTGTTGAATAAAATGGACGAATTCAGCGAATTGATCTTATATATCTTTTCTATTTTCTTAAATAGAAAAATAGAAAAGACAATATTTAAAAGTTATTATTATTTTTTATGTCTGTTTGAGTAATAATAATAATAATAATAATAATAATAATAATAATAATAATAATAATAATAATAATAATAATTATTATTATTATTATTATTATTATTATTATTATTATTATTATTATTATATTATATTATTATTATTATTATTATTTATTTATTTATTTATTTTTTTGCTCTATCACAGTCCTCCAATTCGACTGGGTGGTATTTATAGTGTGGGGTTCCGGTTTGCATCCTGCCTCCTTAGGAGTCCATCACTTTTCTTACTATGTGCGCCGTTTCTAGGATCACACTCTTCTGCATGAGTCCTGGAGCTACTTCTGCGTCTAGTTTTTCTAGATTCCTTTTCAGGGATCTTGGGATCGTGCCTAGTGCTCCTATGATTATGGGTACGATTTCCACTGGCATATCCCATATCCTTCTTATTTCTATTTTCAGATCTTATACTTATCCATTTTTTCCCTCTCTTTCTCTTCAACTCTGGTGTCCCATGGTATTGCGACATCAATGAGTGATACTTTCTTCTTGACTTTGTCAATTATAGTCCCAGAGGATCTTTACCTGATCGTTTTCTATCACTCCCTCAGGTTGGTGCTCGTACCACTTATTACTGCAAGGTAGCTGATGTTTCTTGCACAGGCTCCAGTGGAGGGCTTTTGCCACTGAATCATGCCTCTTTTTGTACTGGTTCTGTGCAAGTGCCTGGCATTCGCTTGCTATGTGGTTTATGGTTTCATTTTCCGTATTGCACTTCCTACATATGGGAGAGATGTTATTTTCGTCTATCGTTCTTTGAAGATATCTGGTTCTTAGGGCCTGATCTTGTGCTGCTGTTATCATTCCTACAGTTTCCTTCTTTAGCTCTCCCCTCTGTAGCCATTGCCAATTGTCATCGCTGGCTAGTTCTTTAGTCTGTCTCATGTATTGTCTGTGCATTGGTTTATTGTGCCAGTCCTCTGTTCTGTCTGTCATTCTCCTGTCTGTATATTTCTGGGTCTTCGTCTACTTTTATTAGTCCTTCTTCCAATGCACTCTTTAGCCACTCGTCTTCACTGTATAGTCTGTCCGTATTTGCTCTTGGGTGTAGTGCTTTGTGTATTGTCATAATTTTCCTGGTTTTCTGATCTATGCTGCGGAGTTCTGCCTTCGTCCACTCCACTATTCCAGCGCTGTATCTGATTACAGGCACTGCCCATGTGTCTATGGCTTTCATCATATTTCCGGCGTTGAGTTTTGACTTGAGTATTGCCTTGAGTCTCTGCATGATATTCTTTCCTGATCGTGTCCTTCATCTCTTGGTGTTTTATATCCCCTCCTTCCATTATTCCCAGGTATTTGTATCCTGTCTCATCTATGTGTTTGATGTTGCTCCCATCTGGTAGCTTTATCCCTTCAGTTCTCGTTACTTTGCCTTTTGTATGTTGACTAAGGCGCATTTTTCTATGCCAAACTCCATCCTGATGTCCCCAGATACAATCCTTACAGTCTGGATTAGGGTATCTGTTTCCTTGATGCTGTCCATGAACATCAGATGGTTGATTCTGTTGCCTTTTTTCTTGAGTTGGTACCCAGTATCCATCTTCTGTAGTACTTTTGTCATGGGAATCATGGCTACTACGAAGAGTAGTGGGGACAGTGAGTCGCCCTGGAAGATCCCTCCTCCTGATTTAAATTAACCTCTTCGCTAGTCCTTATTCCAGAGTTTGTAAGTATTGTTTTATTCCAGTTGCGCATTGTATTTTTGAGGAAGCTGATGGTGTTTTCCTCTGCCCCATATATTTTCAGGCATTCTATTAGCCATGTGTGTGGTATCATGTCGAAGGCTTTCTTATAGTCTATCCATGCCATGCTTAGGTTGGTTTTCCTTTTCCTACTGTTCTTCATTACCATTTTGTCTATCAGGAGCTGGTCTTTTGTGCCCCTACACTTCCTTTTGCAGCCTTTCTGTTGGTGGGGGATGGTGTTTGTCTCCTCTAGGTAATTGTATAGCCTTTCACTGATGATACCTGTCAGTAACTTCCACATTATTGGTAGGCAGGTGATAGGCCTGTAGTTACTGGCTATATTTCCCTTACTCTTGTCTTTTTGTACTAAGGATGTTCTTCCTGTGGTCATCCATTTAGGTGCCTGGTGATTTGAGATACAATGCTGGAGTTGTTCTGCTATTCGTGGGTGTAGGGCCTTGAAGTTTTTGAGCCAGTATCCATGGACTTCATCGGGACCTGGGCTTATTTCCAGTTTGGCATTTTCTTTAGTTGGTGTCTGACTGTGTCTGTCGTGATCTCTGTGAATCTTTGTTTTATTCTCCCTGTTTCTTCTTCCTTGACTCCCTGGAGCCATGTTGCATGTTTGTTGTGTGATACCGGATTGCTCCATATGTTTTCCCAGAGTCTCTTACTTGGTTTGGCTTCAGGAATTTCTTGTTGGTTGTCTTCCCCTCTTAGTTGGCTGTATAGTCTTTTCTGGTTGGTTCCCAATAGTTTGTTCTGTTGGTATCCCTTATTCCTGTTCATGTACCGTTGGATCTTATGTGCTTTGGCCTTAAGCCTCTGTTTTACATCTTCTATTGTGTTGTTTAGTCCCCTCTCTTGTACTTTGTATTTCTCGTTGATTCCTCCCTTGTTTTCTTGCTTCTTCAGCCTTTTTTTTTTTTTCTGCCATCTCTTTCAGTTTACTCAAGTCAGATCTCATCACCATGATTTGCTTTTCCAGGCGCCTTTTCCAAGGAGGTTGCTGTTTTGGTTTCTGTTGGGTTGGTTGTGCTGGTGGTGTTGGTGTTGGTGTTCGAATCCCCACCAGTTCTGCTACTAATCTTGCTCCTGTATATGCCAAGTTATTTGTTTCTGTGATACTGGTGGTGTGTATTATGCCCATTATTTCATTGACCTCACTTGTTTTCTCCCCTAATTTCTTGGTGCTGTAGGCTTTCATGGAGGGGATCTTTGTTCTCTCTGTATCTGGCTCCATCCATTGTCTAATCTTTTCTACCCATTCCGTCCTCTCTGTTACTTCGTCGGTGTTTCTTCGTGTGTCATTGTTTGATACCTCATCATCCCTGTCGTCTTCTGTGGCATCGTCTCTAAGTTCGTCTTTGTGTAATTCGTTGTCGTGTGACATTTCCCTTTCCAGCTCTTCTCTTTCTGTTGGGGAGAGCCAGTTCTTTTTCTTTATGTTCCTTACTTGGTCTGCCAGCCTCTGCTCTGTTTGGGGGGTGTTATTCCTCTCATTCCAGATGTTGACCAACCTTCTTCTATATCCTCTCTCCGTCGGGTTGCTTCTGATGTAGCATCTCCATATTTCCTTATTTTCTTCTCTTGTCCATTTCTTCCTTTGGTTTGCTTCTGTAGCTCCAATCTCAGGCTGTTGGTTACTGTCGTTGTGGTGGTCAGTTGCTGGATGACGACCTCCAAGTACCTGACCGTCTTCCCCTTGAATTGGGTTGAATACCTGGCTGCCGGACGAAGCTCCTCTGTTGCCAGAGGTTCCATTTACGTCGTTGTCGTTTATTCCTTCATTTCTTAACATCATTGCTGAGTTTTGCTATTTAACCCATAGCTGGGACCCTACCCCGATCATGGGATAGGTACGTCATTTACCAGCTGAGTTAACAGACTGAGGAAATTATAATAAAGATCCTTTCCCAAGGAATCAAAGCCGAGGAGAGCGGTCACACATCCAACGACTGACCAGCCCCAATGTTGCTTAACCAGTCCATTGACGACCTAACCCACTCTGCCACGGGAGCCACATTATTATTATTATTATTATTATTATTATTATTATTATTATTATTATTATTAATGTCTTTGTCTGACAACGTTGTTATTATCATTATTAAGAGTACTTTTCATTCTGTTAGATTGACATTACTCAAAAGACACACTACTCGAGAAACAAGCTTATGCATTATGCAAATGACGTTCGGCTCGGCGATGATATAACCGGATGCCCATTCGGTGAAACAGGTTCCCCTTTGACATCACCAGTATCACCACCACCACCACCATCTGCAATTGTGATGCTTTTGTTCATTCTGAAGACCTTAGGAACATATGAAATTGCATCGTCTTTATCTTGAAGCTGTTTCAGGTGAGGTACGTTTTCCGGCATCCTGCTGCCTGGTTTTGTAGTTCCAGGTATCCAGTCATTTTGTATATTGATGCAAGATTTGCATCGTGTGGCCTGCACGTAGCACTTTAGGCTTTGTTGGGGTAACGACTGCACAAAGGTAGCATGGTCTTGTTTTTATATTTTTGAATTATCATCTTTAAAACAGCCACGATTTTCCGCTATTGTAGCTGATTTTGTACGAAGAAATCAGTATTTTTTTTATTTTTTCTATTTTTGCAATTTTGTAGAATATGTATCAAGTAGCAAGTAATTTTTCTAAATTGGTTTGACGTCTGGCACGTTTGTTGAAACGTCTATACAGACAAGAAAAATACTATTTAATTTTCACTAATAGCATTATATGTTCATAACAGATCTTAACTGCTAGTTGCCAAAATATATACACCACTAGGGTTGCTCATGTGACGTCATGTGAGATAAACAAGTAGCCAAGCAAAAGCTTTGTACAGATGATATTACGGATTTTATATATACTAACTATATATATATATATATATATATATATATATATATATATATATATATATACATACATATACATACATCTTAGCATCACCAGGGAGAGACCAGAGTTCGATCACACGGAGAGAGAGGTTTTTGGATTCGCTTTCCGAAAATCCATTGAACCGCTCTTTATCTGAGCAACAAAATACGTATCTGGTAGTTAGTCGACTATAATGAGTCACAGGTAGATTAGAAAATGACAAGAGGCAGCAACTTCGCCCCCAAAAACCTATGAACCAGGCGGTTAGCACCTTCTAAAGCCCGTCCCGTTAAGGAGAAAGTGCGTATGAAGGAAAAAAATACAAATCCTTCCTTGCTAAGTGGATAGACGCATGGATCGTTCTGTCTTGAAAATACTGAATCCTTTCAAGATGTGGACGTTAGCTAAGTATCCCCGTTTCCTTCCTTATTTCATCCTCTAAAGTTCATAATGATGAATTAACCATTCAAGTTTACGAATTCATAATTCATTATTATGAGCAGCACTGCTGAACTAAAAGAGGTCGGAGCATAATTCGGACTCCGAGAACTTCGCAGCCCTGCAAAGCCAGGACCCACTAAAAAGCAGCTGGGCTTTTGCACCGTTCCCTCGTTTCGGGAGTGACATCATCATCATCATCAGTCACTATCATCCCCATTATCATAAGCATCACCATCAACGGCGGAATGATCATCATCATCGTAGCCATTTTATCTGCTCGTCCATAAGCATCGTGTTTCATTACAAGCTGGAAGAAACTTCTCCTGTCGTGGTCACTTTCATCGTACTGATGTTGTGTTGAAAGGTCTGTGCTGTAGGTGGTGACCCTTTTAAGAGATTACAAGAGATTTCTCTCTCTCTCTCTCTCTCTCTCTCTCTCTCTCTCTCTCTCTCTCTCTCTCTCTGTGTGTGTGTGTGTGTTATCATTCTTACTCCTTCTCTATCTGTCTTTATGCATTGCAGGACATTTTTATACATTAAATCTTTCCAAACGCTTGCTCACATGTGTGGGTGCGTGTGTTTGTGCATTTACTTGTCATGCTGGATATGTACGGATACATATTAATTTGCACATGTATTATTTTAAAATAAATGCATAAATACGAAAAACTTAGGATCCAAGCTGTTCACATCCTCACATTTTCACATAAAAGCCAATGGAAACTTTGAAATTACAAACGGCATAAAAATCACGAAATTTGTTCTAAATGTACAACAAAATTGCGCGTTTTTTATTGTTGTTATTACTTTGCGTCTTCTTATGCCCCATTTCCACTTACACCAGACTTCTAAGTTTATTTGAAGGTTTTTTGAAATTACTTTTGTTTTAGTCATTGATCAGAGTTTGGACTGTCATGGCTATCAGTCCCACTGCGGAGTGTATTATTATTATTATTATTATTATTATTATTATTATTATTATTATTATTATTGTTATTATTGTTATTTAAAAATGCACCAAGAAGCGACATCGATGAAATGTCTAACTTGAAGAATGTAAGGAGACCTTCTCATTAAAAGTATGTTGTTGTCAATATGCCTTTATTCCAGAGAAAAGGAAATTGACAATCACTCCTAATTTCTTCCTATAACTTCTACAATAATTTTATTAAAACTTTTTACTGACATACCAGGCATCAGAAATAAGTAAGCAAAGTATCCGAAGTCTGGAGAAGTCGCTGTTTATTTACTTATTTACTTCTCTGGCTTTTTTGAAAAGATACAGAACTGAGGTCGAAGAAGATATTGTATCACTCAGGCCTCGACAATTTGTCCCTTACACGCATTCCCGAATATCTTTATGGTCGAGTCTGACAACAGGTTGACATTTCCAGCCCGTAAGGATTTCCCGGTAATCTCCTTCCACCCAGTGGGGATCTCAAGTCGTAGGTGAAAGTGTACTGGAAGTTTCACCATGAGGAGCAACGGCGACTGAGAGGGGGGCGGGGGAGGGGAGGGGGGGGAAAGCCTGTATATGCCTGTCAGGGGTGGGGGAGAGTTAGTGTGCAGTAGGTGGAGACCGGGAGGGGTGGATGAGGAATGGATCCTTATCAGGTGTAGGAATGTTCACCTGGGGTTGTAAACACGCTTAAAATCAACCTCCATAAATATTCACGCAATCTGTACAGTCAAAAAATTCTGAGCATTTTTCCACAAAAAGCCGCGATTTTCCAGCCTGATACGGCGTGGGTGGCTGTTTGCCTCTTTCTATATCTACTGGCCTGCTTTCTCTCTCTCTCTCTCTCTCTCTCTCTCTCTCTCTCTCTCTCTCTCTCTCTCTTCATTTGGTATGTGTCTGTATGGCAGTTAGTCTTTGATCCTCTATATTGCACTTAATATCAAACTGATTCTCTCTCTCTCTCTCTCTCTCTCTCTCTCTCTCTCTCTCTCTCTCTCTCTCTCTCTGCGCCCCCTTGAAGATGCATCATAGCTTTTGTTTATACTCTTGACTTGCAGCCACGCCGTCATCTCTCGAGTTGTTACAGTCAGGACCCACTCACTGGTTACAGTAGACGTCGTGCGAGCGTCTGACGTTCACCTAATAGAAACTTTTACGTCCACGTTCCCTAAACGCTTGTGCGTTACGGTCTTGTCTTGACGCACATATAAATAGATCCCTGAGACATCCATACAAGCATTGTTTGCCCTTTAAGACACCCCACGAACACCCGTCCTTACGTGTTAAACTTCAGTGGTGCAAGGACCAAACAGGGTTATCTTGGGCACACCTTGTACAAATCACTGATAACACCCGAGCCACTCACGGGGTGGTCCTAACAGGAGAGAGAGAGAAGAGAGAGAGAGAGAGAGAGAAGAGAGAGGTAATATATATATATAATATGTGTATTATATTTAAAGAGTTCGTGGTTTTTGAGAGAGAGAGAGAGAGAGAGAGAGAGAGAGAGAGAGAGAGAGAGAGAGAGAGAATGTAAGTTTTACAAGAGAAATTAAAGTGAAGATGGAAAGAGAAATAAAATTAGCGTAGAAGAAAAAGTCAAAGAAGGAAAAACGGAAAGAATAGAAGTTAGTTAAACTGAATGGATGAAAGATATGCATTTGAAGGAAACTGGATGAAAAGACATTTGATACCTTGAGTGTAGATAATGAGAAAATTACTCTTGAGTTTTGATTCTTCGCCCCCCCCCACCCCCCCTCTCTCTCTCTCTCTCTCTCTCTCTCTCTCTCTCTCTCTCTCTCTCTCTCTCTCTCTCTCTCTCTCACTTTTGTCACACGTGACGAATTTTATTTAGTTTCTTATATTTCAGGGAGAATTAGAATTCTTACAGTGAGAAGACACCTACAGTTCCTTTCAAAGGTAGATAAGGCAAGAAGAAACCAGAATCACTTTCTTAGGGTTTTGTAGAGTTTCGGTCTCAAGGATAATTGCTTTGGTAAACCTTACTAAGTTGTGCCAGGAATGTTAGTTTTTATAAACCTGCTGGTTCCCAGGTATAAGCACAACGTTGAATGAGCAATACTATTAGAAATAATCACAAAATATATCTTTTCTTCATAGTATTTCAAATTCCTCTTTGCCGTGGTCCTCGGAATGTACAACAATTTTGTTATCGGGGTGAGAGTTTATAGTTTTTTTTTTTTTTTTTTTTTTTTTTTTTTTTTTTTTTTTTTTTTTTTTTTTTTTTTTCTGAAGCGTTTAAACTATAGCATGAATCTGGTTCAGTTACGGAGGCCTGTAAATGAAAATTTCTATATTATTTGCCACAAATGGCTGGTTAGGTCATTTTGCCAGATATTCAGCATCATGAGTAATAATTTTGCTGACCTACTATTGAAGTGAATCCAGCTGCCAAGTGTGAACACTAATTAATTACCAGAGAATTTTGTGCTAACAGTATTATTATTATTATTATTATTATTATTATTATTATTATTATTATTATTATTATTATTGACAATCAAAAGCCACAGTAGTGTTAAAATATATTATTGTACAATGGTAAAAAACAAAAATACAAGGAGAGACTTTTTCGGATACTGCTCCGTATCCCTCTTCAGTCCTACTGACGTCAACAATGGAGGGAGCTTTACAACAGTGTGGGGAAAAAAAAAAAAAAAAAAAAAAAAATATATATATATATAACAACTGGTTCAAGGCGGATGGATCTAAGTGTTGGTCAGGTAATCCCCGTTCGGTTGTTTCTGTTGGCGAGACGGCTGGAACGGCGAAGTGGTCGTTCAGGTGATTCCAGCTGAGCAGACACTCCATCGGTGCCATGACTTGAAGCTGTAGTAACCTCAGTCATCTGGGATAAAAGAGAAGGTGGGAAGCAACAACAGGGGTCTCACATCACCGGACATATGAGTCCTAAAATCGTTGACAAAGTGGTCAATTATTAAAGAATTGGTAAAACTATCTTCATCAGTGAAGGTTTTGTTCCCTTCAAAAGCACACCCCTTTCTAATAGCAGCTCCTTCCACTAGGCGACGAACACCAACATCCCCACTCTTAAAAATGACAGAGGCACCATTCCAATTGATGTTGTGTCCTGGAACGAATGAATGTGAAACAAGGGCATTATTCATTGCATGGAGTTCATAGGCCCTACGATGTTCAGAAAGTCTTACATCCAAACCCCGCCCACTTTCTCCAAAGTATTTTTGAGGGCAATTGGCACAGGGAATTTGATAAACACCGGGTGTTTTCCTAATATCATTGTTGTTATTGTTGCACACTAACCGATTTCTGATAGTATTTTTAAAATTGAAAGCAATTTGAATTTCTTTTTGCTTACTATTTGCAAGATAGCAGGTATTTTCCAGTTTCGGATTGTAAGCTATGGATAAATACTTCTTATTTTTTGACCACATTAGGATTACCTGCTGCACTCATACCGTAATATATTCGTTTTTGCTTTAGAGACAGCTCTTTCTATAATGTGAGTGGGATATTTCAGACCCTTACATTGAAGATATGCTGAAGCTCAAGTTCTAAAAGTTCGATATCACAAATACGAAGGGCTCTAAGACAAAAGTTGACAATAATATTCGCTTTTACCCTCAACGAATGAAAGGAATAGAAATGAATGTACCCCTCAGCATTAGTACTTTTACGAAACACCGAAAATTTAAACCTGTTACTTACGTTATCTCTAATAACCAAAACATCCAAAAATGCAAGCTTATTATCTTCCTCCAGTTCAACAGTGAATTTAATTGAGGGTACAATGCTATTGGCACAGTCAACTAGCTGTTGTAGCTCTGCGTCGTCTCCTTTGAAAAGAATAAAAATATCATCAATAATCTGCCCCACCCAGACCAGTGGGCTTAATGTGTGGGATCACATAGCTTACAATCCGAAAACTGGAAAAATACCTGCTATCTTGCAAATAGTAAGCAAAAAGAATTCAAATTGCTTTCAATTTTAAAATACTATCAGAAATCGGTTAGTGTGCAACAATAACAACAATGATATTAGGAAAAACACCCGGTGTTTATCAAATTCCCCTGTGCCAATTGCCCTCAAAAATACTTTGGAGAAAGTGGCGGGGTTTGGATGTAAGACTTTCTGAACATCGTAGGGCCTATGAACTCCATGCAATGAATAATGCCCTTGTTTCACATTCATTCGTTCCAGGACACAACATCAATTGGAATGGTGCCTCTGTCATTTTTAAGAGTGGGGATGTTGGTGTTCGTCGCCTAGTGGAAGGAGCTGCTATTAGAAAGGGGTGTGCTTTTGAAGGGAACAAAACCTTCACTGATGAAGATAGTTTTACCAATTCTTTAATAATTGACCACTTTGTCAACGATTTTAGGACTCATATGTCCGGTGATTGTGAGACCCCTGTTGTTGCTCCCACCTCTCTTTTATCCCAGATGACTGAGGTTACTACAGCTTCAAGTCATGGCACCGATGGAGTGTCTGCTCAGCTGGAATCACCTGAACGACCACTTCGCCGTTCCAGCCGTCTCGCCAACAGAAACAACCGAACGGGGATTACCTGACCAACACTTAGATCCATCCGCCTTGACCAGTTTGTTATATATATATTTTTTTTTTTTTTTTTTTTTTTTTCACTGTTGTACGACTCCATTGTTTTGACCGTCAGTAGGACTGAAGAGGATACGGAGCAGTATCCGAAAGTCTCTCCTTGTATTTTTTTACCATTGTACAATAATATATTTTAACACTACTGTGGCTTTTGATTGTCAATATTATAGCCTCGTTACGGAGGTTCCTTAGTTCATTGAAATAGCCACGACCCTCATTCTTCATGGAACGACAATTTTCCCGTCAGGAGCTCCGCTATTATCGGCTTTTCGTAAAGAATTGGACTGCTTTCGTGAAAAGGAAAAATCAACTTCATTTCCTGCAAAGATGTTGGGAAGAACACGTTATCCCTACGTCGTTTGGGCTTTCCTTGGACAACTTCGCTGGGCAGGAGTTTCCGGAGCACATCAGTTTATTCCTCAAAGACGTCATCGAGAAGGCCAAGAGAGAGGTTGAAACTTGCCACAAGAAACTTCGACAATCCTCTAGAGATCTTAAGGATCTTCTCCAATCAAATATGTTTGAAGGTGCCAGGAGAAGAGCAGGTGAGGTAGCTCATGCTAAGGGTTTCTCTCACATGTCCTTTTAATAACAAACTGAATAACTTATTGCAAAATTCCAAATGGGATTAGGTTCGTCTGACAAAAGTGGTCAATCTATCGCTCTACTGTGTTTAATAGAGAGCAACTTGAAGTATTAAATTTAGGTATGGTTTCTGTGTATGGTACAACTAAAAGTGACTTCCTTGATTCTATCTCTAATATTAATTTCTTTAATTTTAATAATCCTATTTTAAAGTTAAATTATTTAAAAGGGCTAGTGGTTGATAATCTAATTTCTGGGAACATAGATGTTTTACCTAAAAGGCATAGAGAGGCCTTAGTTTCTTTGTCCAAGAATCAACAAATTAAGGTCTTGAAAGCGGATAAGGGGGGCGCCACGGTGGTGATGGATACCGAGGACTACATTAGTAAGGTCAATTCCCTTTTAAGTGATACTAATACTTACGAAATTGTCTCTTCCCCTCCCACAGTCACCAAACTTCAACAGGACTTTAATCGGTCTCTGCGAAAAATAGCAAAATCTATTCCTGATCCGCAGCAAAGGGCTACTGTCCTGTCCTAAAAATTTCATCTAAAACCCATCATTCCCGTATTTCTACGGGATTCCTAAAGTACACAAACCTGGGTGTCCAGTAAGACCCATTGTGGCGACTTGCAATTCCCCTCAAGACAATTTGGCAGAATGGCTAGCTTTGATTTTAGGTGGTTTTGTCGGAAAAATTTGATCCATTTGATCCATTCCTACGATTTTGTTGATAGAATAAGGAACAATTTTGACACTGACTGCAGAATGGTTAGTTTAGACATCACAGCTTTATTCACCAATGTTCCTTTGGAATATGTTTTAGATAACCTTAGGGCAAAGATTTTAGAAGAACAGTTACACATCCCCATTCCATTAGAACCTTTTTTTGGCATTAGTTAGATTGTGCGTATCTACTAATCATTTTTACTTTAACAATATTTGTTTATAAGCAACTGTTTTGGTGGTCTATGGGTTCAAAATTATCGCCCATCTTGTCCAAATCTATGCATGGAGTTCGTGGAGAAAAGTATTTTAGAAACATTGTGATCCACACATTAAGCCACTGGTCTGGGTCAGATTTGTTGATGATATTTTTATTCTTTTCAAAGGAGACGACGCAGAGCTACAACAGCTAGTTGACTGTGCCAATAGCATTGTACCCTCAATTAATTCACTGTTGAACTGGAGGAAGATAATAAGCTTGCATTTTTGGATGTTTTGGTTATTAGAGATAACGTAAGTAACAGGTTTAAATTTTCGGTGTTTCGTAAAAGTACTAATGCTGAGGGGTACATTCATTTCTATTCCTTTCATTCGTTGAGGGTAAAAGCGAATATTATTGTCAACTTTTGTCTTAGAGCCCTTCGTATTTGTGATATCGAACTTTTAGAACTTGAGCTTCAGCATATCTTCAATGTTTTTAAGGGTCTGAAATATCCCACTCACATTATAGAAAGAGCTGTCTCTAAAGCAAAACGAAATATATTACGGTATGAGTGCAGCAGGTAATCCTAATGTGGTCAAAAAATAAGAAGTATTTTTATCCATAGCTTACAATCCGAAACTGGAAAATACCTGCTATCTTGCAAATAGTAAGCAAAAAGAAATTCAAATTGCTTTCAATTTTAAAAATACTATCAGAAAAAATCGGTTAGTGTGCAACATAACAACAATGATATTAGGAAAACACCCGGTGTTTATCAAATTCCCTGTGCCAATTGCCCTCAAAATACTTTGGAGAAAGTGGGCGGGGTTTGGATGTAAGACCTTTCTGAACATCGTAGGCCTATGAACTCCATGCAATGAATAATGCCCTTGTTTCACATTCATTCGTTCCAGGACACAACATCAATTGGAATGGTGCCTCTGTCATTTTTAAGAGTGGGGATGTTGGTGTTCGTCGCCTAGTGGAAGGAGCTGCTATTAGAAAGGGGTGTGCTTTTGAAGGGAACAAAACCTTCACTGATGAAGATAGTTTTACCAATTCTTTAATAATTGACCACTTTGTCAACGATTTTAGGACTCATATGTCCGGTGATTGTGAGACCCCTGTTGTTGCTCCCACCTCTCTTTTATCCCAGATGACTGAGGTTACTACAGCTTCAAGTCATGGCACCGATGGAGTGTCTGCTCAGCTGGAATCACCTGAAAACGAACCACTTCGCCGTTCCAGCCGTCTCGCCAACAGAACAAACCGAACGGGGATTACCTGACCAACACTTAGATCCATCCGCCTTGAACCAGTTGTTATATATATATATATTTTTTTTTTTTTTTTTTTTTTTTTCTCCACTCTGTTTTGTAACGCTCCCTCCATTGTTTGACCGTCAGTAGGACTGAAGAGGGATAACGGAGCAGTATCCGAAAAGTCTCTCCTTGTATTTTTTTTACCATTGTACAATAATATATTTTAACACTACTGTGGCTTTTGATTGTCAATATTATAGCCTCGTTACGGAGGTTCCTTAGTTCATTATTATTATTATTATTATTATTATTATTATTATTGGGCACAATCCAAAAAAGCATCTCACTTGTTAAAGTTATAAACAGTAGTGTTCTTTTCTGTTAGAAAAGAGAAAAACAGTAAATAGACCTTAAGTACCATACAAAGAAAGAATAAATAATTGAAAGGAATGAATGATCAAATAATAAAAATATACGTGCAAACAGTACTGAATAAAATAGTGACATTGATGAACAGGGGTTTTATGCTGAATTAAAGGTTATTATTATTATTATTGTTGTTAAGAGATTCACAGTCTCGTGAAAACAAATTGTTAAAAAATATCCATAATTATATATTAAAAATGTATTTCTATGTAAAAATAGAACAAAGACTTTCGAACACCTGAACGGTGTTCCTTATCAGTGTAACGTTAAAATGTAATGGAGAGGATAGTTTCATCCCGAAGAGCATCTAAAAAGGTGGGCGGGACGAGAAAATAACAGCCCATCATCGAAGTGCTGGTTCGTGTGTTAGGTAATCCCAAACTCAACAGGCAGTTGCGCCAACCCCCTCGATCTCCGAACCTTTGAAGTTGCTCCTGATTGCACTGCATAGGTGCCATAGTCGGAAACATCCAGAGGGACGTCGGCTATCTGGAGAGAGAGAGAGGGGAAGAGGAAGCAGAGCATCAGGGTTCACATGGTCAACGTCAGTTTTAAAATTAAAATCTTCTATGTATTCCTTGGCATTGAAACAGTTTATAAAAGGGTCTTCATTTGTAAACGACTTGTTATTTTCAAAAGTTATTCCCATGTTTATAGCGGCGCCTTCTACTAATCTTCTCACTTGAAAATCGTCGCTTTTAAAAATAATTTGTGCACCATCCCAATTGATTCTGTGGTCTAAATTAAAACTATGAGCTACCAAAGCGCTGCCCTGTGCATGAAGATCATAGACTTTTATTTTATTTTATTTTATTTTTTTTTTTTTTTTACTTGGTTGCGACAAATCAAATTGAATTTTTCAGAGGTTACCAAAATGAGAGACCATTGTTATTGTTGTAGTTTAACGTTTTGTGGTTTCCAGAGGCATTGGCTCCTTTGATAAAATTAGAAAGCTTAGTAGGAAGAGACCATTGGTTCATTAATAAAATTCGAAAGTTAGTAGGAAGAGATCATTGGTTCTTTAATAAAATTCGAAAGCTTAGTAGGAAGAGACCACTGGTTATTTAATAAAATTCTAAGGCTTAGTAGGAAGAGACCATTAGGAGCTGATAGAAAGGACGCTGCAGAGAATCACTGGTACCATCTACAGTGTGCCACGTAAACATTTCGGCTAAACGATTGGCGATTGCGATGCGTTTAGGAATTATAGGGGTTAAGAGATAAAGATTATAAAGTCACCTATTGTAAGATTTTTGAGTCCTCTTATTTACTGTAAGCAGAGGAAGAAATTTCTCACATATGAAATGAGAATTCTGAATGTTTGACTGTCGTTTGTTCATATATAGAATTTGCAAAGAAGCAGGCTTTGTAGAGTATGGAAAAACGTGGTTTATTGTCTTAGCAAAATTGACTACGATACATTGTTTCAAGCAGTTGCTGAGTTCATGGTGAAACATGGTTTGTATGCAAAGTATGGAGAGATATGGGAATTATTATACAGTACTTATGGCGAAATGTTCTAACTGTTCAGATTTTGAAACAGCATACTTTTCATTTAAAAGAATCCATAACGAAACGTATGGTTAGAGCTGCTAAGACAGAATTTACAACTCGGCACTCAAGGTGCGGATAGCTTCAGTGCTTCAGTGCTTCACTGTTTCAATGCTTCACTGTGTGCGGTGAGTAGCGTAGTGCTACATCAGAGACATAGAACCGTGTGTATCATTTTTCATGCATAAAAAAAAAAACTCCCTCAAAGAATGGTACTCACATGCGTAATTATTTTTTCACGTATGGATCTATTCACGAATACATGTTTATATGTGTACGTTCAAAATAGAATGATACTCTAGAACAGCATTGCCACGTTCTAATGAAAACCCGTGGTCAGCTTTACGAACTTTTAAATGAAATATGGTTTTCCAGTCAACTTAAGGGTGAGGAAATGTTCTGATTTAAAGCGTCAGATATGTCCTTGGTGCGTGGGTGAGCTTTATTCATTAATCTAATGTTGAGAGAGAGAGAGGAGAGAGAGAGAGAGAGAGAGAGAGAGAGGAGATAATGGGATAACCTTTGACTTCAGATAAACGTCTACCCATGATGCAAGTGTACGAAACCACCGATGTTTAAGTTTTTTCATCAATGCTTTAAATATCGTCTCGATATATTCTGTTAAATCAAACCTTTCGTAAGTTATATGTATACATGACAAATTGCCTTTCCCATTATTATGACTTACTTTGAAAATAAACCCATGGGAGTGAATGCCTCGCATACTTTTTATTATTTTCCAATGTTGCCGCCTTTGACGAACCTGTATTGCACTGCTGGGAGGACCTGACGAACGAATCTCGCCTCTATGCGCAGTGGTAATAGAACCGCTAATCCAACTTCGAGCGCAAGTAAATCGAAGATTATTTTTACCCTTTTATTTTTCTTGTTTAACTTCCAGTCGTTTACCATTGTATATATCTTATCAGTTGCAAAGATGTTTGGGTATTTGTTGCCCGAGGTATTTGTAAAAATCTTAATGTGATGCATTTCCAAGTTCCTGATAGCTCGCTCTGAAGCCGACAAAGCAAATAGACATCGATGTGACGTCAAAATGGTTTAGTTGCGGAGATTTCGGGCAATTTGTTAGATGGTTGTACTTCAACAACTACAACCGCTCATAATAATGACACGAAAACAACAAATAACATTCTACCACTGCTAATCATAACGACATCAGCTCGAATCCAAAGATGTAAACAATAATAAAATGAGCAGCAATAATCAGGAAAATCGAAATGCCAATTACTTCTCTCTTCCGTCAACACCCAGGTACAATCAAACCACACCGAATCAACATCAGCCATAAATATTTGCTCAGATTAAAAAAAAAAAAAAAAAAAAAAAAAAAAAAAAGGCAAAGAAATCTCTCCCTTCAACACCAATGTTTATATCAACAATTCGGGCGCCATATAAAGACCTATGAATAAATTTCCTGTGCTGATATCATCGCCTCCAACGGGAGGGGCCAAATATTTTTTCCGATGTTGCCAAATAATTTTTTTTTGGTGACCCGCCTTATAAGGCTAGAGACGAGTTCATGAATCAGCTCCCGTCCCTTGAGTTAGTTTGTTTTGGTTATTTTTTTCTTATATTTTAGGCTGTGATCAAGTACTGAAGGGATGGCTAGCATTAATTGCTGTTAGTCGTTCGTGTTTTATAGACGTATGAATAACGATATGCATCTATCGCTATATATAACTATCTACATATCTAGTTATATATCTGTCTATATATCGATTTGATGTAATTTACTGTTGCATTTTACCAGATGAGTGTATTTTTAATAGCCACAGTGGCCCATAACTTTTCGATTTTCTCGTACATTTGGTTGCGGGGGGGGGGGGGGTGGGGGGGGGGATCTCATCGTTAAACATGCTTGTATCTGAGCGGTTTCACATTCCACTCTGGTATAGGCTTGAAGTGGTACCATTCGAAAATAGCGAGAGGAAGTATAGAAGTTAAGGTTAAGGAAGTCTGCATGTATGTATGTATATATATGCGTATATATATATGGATATATATATGTATATACATATATGTATATATATATGTGTATATATATATATATATATATATATATATATATATATATATTATTCGAGCTACAAATGTCCGGTTTAATATGCTAAGTTCGCTCAATCTTGGAAATTAATATATTTTCATACATCTAAACCGAAGGGGAATTTTTTAGTTGATAATAACTCCCCTTCGGTTTACATATATGAAATATATTCCGCAGGTAGAGGCGAATTATATAATTAAGGACATTATTAACTCGAATAATTGTTATGAATCAGATGTGATAGTTATTCATATATATATATATATATATATATATATATATATATATATATATATATATCTCAGCAATCTCAGCAGGAGAGTTCTGTGGAAATCGGAGACGACTAGTTTTCGGAGATTTACTTTCCTCCGTCGTCGGGCAATCTATAATGGAATATTTGTTACTCTTAAAATGAATGAAGTAATATAAGTTACATTAAAATTAAACCCCCCCCTGCCCCTAAAATAAAGAAATCAATTAAAATCTTACTGCAATTACAAGACATAAGGACCTAAACCCGTGGCAAAATCTTAAGATATAGAGAAAAAAGTCTAAAAACACAGCAATTCAACAGACCTTTCATTATTACAAAGAGAAGGTTTATCTCTTAGGGTATATGGAGACTCAACCACTCCGAGCTCCATTTCATTGGTTCTGTAAGTAAGGACTGAAAAGAAATCTAAATTTATAGGATGGTAATATTCTTCAGAGTATTGACGAATAGCACTAAATGGTGGTTTGCTCAATGAATGGCCTAATTGTCATAACAGATCTTCCGAAATGTTCGAAGATGCGAACCCTGAACTGCCGCTGAGATTTTCCAATGTATACATTGCACTACAGTAATGACACTTATACTTATACACAATAGCTGACTGCAGCTCAGTTGGTATCACATCTTTGAACCAAAAGAATTTTCGTAATGTAGATTTTGGCTTAAATACCACTCGAATGTTTATTTGTGGGTAGAATTCATGCAAAAGTTTGGTTAACCTTTTCATAATATTAAAAGGACCTATTTCCAAGAAACGCGATGGGAAAATACATAATTGCCCTGTTGACAGTGACAGTTGTAAGTTTTGGAAGTAATCATTTTTGAAGCTCCTTTCCTATATACGTATTCGTAAAACTTTTGCTAAAGCCATTGACAAATAAGCACTGCTTTATGAAAGTAAACTCTAGGTTCATATTATCATAATTTGAACATATATTAAAATCTTTAGATGTTAAGGTCGCAATCAAATTTCTCTTGAACTGAATACGAACAAATGAGGACATTTTGGTGGTCAAACCCGTGAAAGTCGGTTTCCTATAAACAGATGTGATAAACCCGTTTTCACTGTGGCTGATTAGTATATCAAGATCAAATAAACTCATTTCACTGTTTTTAGAATACTTGAACTCAACGCACAGCAATATCGAATTCCCTTTAGTAACCGATTTACCGCCTTGACCAACTTTTTTTTTTTTCTTTCTTTTTATAACTTGTTTACAAACATCCGTCAGGCACAGTGCATTAAATGCCTGTGTTATTACCCTTCTTAGGAGGATTTTATCCTTCGCGAAGAACAAGGCAAGAAGCCATGAACTCGACCAATGCAGGAAGCTTCCTCAGAAGTCTTTTGCCCTCTATAGTTGATTGATTGTTACTAGGATCGGGCGCTAGCGCTCCAACTATCGGATTCATATTGGAGTCAGATGGACTCTTATTGAAGTGGTTTATATGAAGTAATATTAAACGGAAATTTAGTCTTCATGTAAGGTATTGCTAGCAAATAATGCTTAGGAAATTAACTTTCTTCAGGTTCGTTTGACTTTAGTTAGTCCCTCTGATAAACGAATGTTTTACTGATCGAGAGAAGCATTAAAATGCATCACGTCAGCTTTTGAGGAAATTATTAGCTCTCTCTCTCTCTCTCTCTCTCTCTCTCTCTCTCTCTCTCTCTCTCTCTCTCTCTCTCTCTCTCTCTCTCTGGGGTATTGTGGTAGCAATTTCTGGTTGGAATGGATCAACCTGACCTCATTCCTGCAAATTCATTATGTTTATGTTTACTTGAACTAGGAATTATGTACCTTGTTGTCAGTCGATTATTGTAGGTCGTAGGCTCGGTGGGTGAGAGAGAGAGAGAGTGAGACCTGCTTTATTGTAATAAAATTAATGTACAGTTCTATTGTCTTTTAAACTCAATTGTGTAGATATTTACAGTCGTATCCTGAAATATTGTTGCGCTCTCTCTCTCTCTCTCTTCCCCTCTTCTCTTCTCCTCCTCTCCTCTCTCTTCCTCGTCTCTCTCTCTCTCTCTCTCTCTCTCTCTCTCTCTCTCTCTCTATGCCAATTAATAATTGCATAACACCCAGGCAGGCAGGAGTACTTAGCGGCCACTCCATCAGGGGCGTTACATTATAAGTGGATTGTGATGAAGGTGACCTACTTAACGCCTGGAAACAAAAATGTTCGACGTTAAACAACAATATCGTCTTCGTCAATAAAAAAAAAAAAAAAAAAGGAAAATTCATATGTATTTCATTACCTGAAATATGAAAACATCCAAACGGAATGAATTTGAAATAATAATATTAGCCTATGTTTTTCAGCCTATGTCCTTATTATATACACAATGCAGAATAAAATCCAATGGAAAAGTGAACACTTGCTGTCATGGCTACAATTGTTACTAACAGTGATGATTATGATATTTGTGTGTAATACTTACAAAGGTTGCGATAGATTTAACTAACGTCATTAATTGGTGTTAGATAAGTTACATTGTTCAAAGTGGTTAGTTGCTCAGATAAAGCTAAACAATAGCAAGGTGTTGAAATGGGTAAAAGTCCCGATGTGGACCGCTGAACTCTTCCATTCCATCCAATAGAGAACATAATTCAAGGGAGTTTGTTACTCTCCCAAGTCTGCATAATTTTCATTCATCAACATTCCACTCATTTAAACTATCTCTTTTAGCATTTTTGTAATTTTTTCACAAAACAATAAAAAAATCGCATCATTGTGATTCATAATGTTTCAAGTGCTAAGACAATTAATTATGTTTACTTCAGCTTTATGTAAGAGAAGATTAAATACGTCAGTTAAGTTACAGATTTCCCTGAAAGATATGCCGTTAAGTTTGTAATGAAATTAAATTCTTACGGAACATTCTCTAGTGAGAAAGAGCCATCCATGGCTTTTATTCTTAGCTAATTTACAATATTATTATTACGCAGATTAGAAACACGCACCGCGCTACTGGCTTCTGGAGCGTCATTAAATTTCGAAGCATACTTCTGTGTTCTATTGTAAGTTTCAGAACATTGATTTTTGGGATGGGGTTGCTGGCCCCATGCCCTTGCCCATCCTTCTCACAAGGGTTCACTTGCCGAATGCTTTCGATGTTGGTCAGTCACCCGCGCGCGCCATTCATTTGAAGTAAAACTCACGGAATAAAGATACGGCCGGTTTTTCCATTGAGATCTATATCGGTCTGTCGCTTCTTGTTGTCGTTAAAGCCCACCTTCTTTCCTTTTCTTCTTCTTCTTCTACTAATTCTCTTCGAGTCTGTTCAAGTAAGGGGCAAGAGGTTGTACTTTAAGAAAAACTACTTCGTTACCATAGAAAACATTGATCATTTTTACGCATTTTCCAGGTTAGGTATTACGGCCATGGGAAGAAAATAACATTTATTCCACGTATATTACTTTGTCGTCGTTTCTCAACCATTGATAAGTGCCCAACCTCAATCTCCGAAGTACTGGGCAGTTACAAATCGCCCCCCCCCCCCCCCCCCGCCCCACCGCCCTTACAACCTTCCAAAGCAGTTGGTAGCCGCAACTGGCCGTTCGTTCGGCCTCCTCAGAAGAGCTTACTTCTAACGCATTCCCCGAGATATTCTCTCGCTCATGCAGTTTTCGTTTTGCCGTTTTCTGACGGCCGTCTCGAACTTTTAATGGCCATCTAACGATATTTATATTTTGTAATAATACGTTTCATTAGTCTGAATCCTATTAGAGAGCAGTAAGTCACGATTCCTTGCCACGAGCATTCGTTCCGTAAGGCCGAAAAACGAGAGGGGACACTCTGGAACACCAGCCTTACGGAATTTCAAGGAAGACGAGGGAAAACATGAAAAATAAGGATCGTATATGGAGCTCCAACTTCCTCGATGATTCTGATAACCTGCCTGTCTTCTATCCCCACCCCCATCCCTTCCCCTCACATCCCCATATTATCCACACACCCTGCCTCCCCTCACGTACCTCCATATACACCATGTATCGCCCCCCCCCCCACCCCCCTTCTACACCTGAAGCCCACTACTACTTTCTTCTCATCTCCTTTTTGCTACAAAAGCTCTCTCTCCCCCTCCCTAACCACCTCAAAAAAAAAAAAAAAAAAAAAAAAGTGAATGGAAAAAAAAAGATGAAAATAATAACTACAATTGGAGAATGGATTTGATATAAATTAAGTTGAGCTGGGTGTGCATGTATAATGACCACGCTGTTTGACTGCCTTAATGACTCCGCCCCTTAATTCACAGCCTGCGAGGACCCTGATTTATGGGATATCGCTGGGTGTTTATGGCGCTAAGATTTTATTATTGCTCGCTGCGTTTGCGCCGAGCCTTTCCTTCCTAATCGAGAGGAGGAGGAGGAGGAGGAAGACGCAAGCTCCGAAGACTTTCTTCCTCCTCCTTGAGAACATTGGAAAGAGGATGTTGATGAAAAGGATTTTTTTATTATTTTATTCTTGTTACAAGTTGGAAGAATGTTTGATGATTCTGGTTCTAAGATGAAGATCTTTATGCGATTCTGTTTTTGGGAGTCTTGTTCAAAGATAGAAAAATTGTATATAGTTGTTGTTGCATTCTTGTTGGACAGTGGAATCATGAGATGATTGTGGATTTTGGTTCAAAGGTCGAAGAATTTTATTTATGTGGTTCATGTTCGAAAGGATGGTTTTGGAATTCTAATGAATGACTATGTTATATGACATTGTTTTAAGAATGTTGTCTGTCTCGTTTGAGAGAAATTCTTGGCTAAATAAGGTTTTGATTTCTGATTTAAAAAAGAACGTTTTGTGATTCTGTTAAAATAAATTCAGTTTAGTCCTTGCTGAAAATAATGTTTTACAAATGTAGACACATTTGGTTGTAATTCTGGCTCAAGAATAAGTTCTTTGTGGTTATGGTCAATGGTAAAAACTTTAGCATTATTGGTTAAAGAAAGGAATCTGTTTATTTTATAGTTAGAAAGGATGACTAATCGCCAGAATCTTATTAAATAGAAAAAATCGTAGAATGTTTTCTGGCTGAAGTTGAGGACGTGCAAATGAAGGTGTGGAAGAATGGAGGAAGAAGAAAGAGAAGTTTCAAAGTGAGATGATTTGTAAATTGGTCGGATTTTAACACCTACAAGCGCCTGCGTATTTACTCACTTGAGTTATCCAGGCTCATAAAGTGGTGGCAGGGACATGGAGTACTGTTTAACAACTTCCAGTTTTCCTTCCAAGGGTGAAAGGTGTTTCAAGTAAATTTTTTGTATATAATATATATTTATATGTGTGCGCGCGCATATACTATGTTTGCTATAATATATATAATTATACATATGCATATATAGACACATATCGGTACAGATACTTATATATTCGCCTTGCGCTTTTTTGCTGAATCGAGTTACGAGCGCCAAGTATAGCACAAAACCTGAACAACGAACTCAAATTAAATTACAGATACATTCTTCAATCTGAGAACATCCTTTTAGGCTGGCCTTTTGAAAGCATGGGTCCTTGCCCCTGGTGTGGACCAAAATTGGGTTTTCAAATAACGAAGCGGCGTAATGTGGACCTGTGGACTAGGTATGACCAACCGAGTCGCAAAGAATCTAGAAAAAATTTGTTTCCCCCAGTCTGAACCAATGGATAGAAGAGCAGAATTCCTGTTGTTTTGTGTATTGTCTGTAAATACTTTGTGCTGAGACGCATGGGTTAAAACAAAAAGTCTGGGTCATGTGCGTGATAATTATGTAAGCGTGCCCACACATGCATAGACAAAATGGCATAATAATTACGTCATAATTATTATGGGTGTGTATAATCTGAGAACATTGCTTGAATAGAGTCAAGTACGTAAGGGTGTATTCGCGTCAGTATAATATACTATGCATGTAAGCGTTTGCCAATTATGCCAGCATGTACACACACATACACACACATACCCAAGTGCAATATGGGTATGTGTTTAATCTGTACTAAACATGCACGCACACGAACAGAAAGAGTTAGATGATCATATCCGCAAAATCGTGATCAAATCCAGACTATTAAAAGGCATGGGAAACCCTAGAGAGAGAGAGAGAGAGAGAGAGAGAGATAGAGAGAGAGAGAGAGAGATAGAGAGAGAGAGAGAGAGAGAGAGAGAGACGGGGAGCGGGGGTTAGAGAGAGAGAGAGAATATACCACTCCTGAGACCACGCCAAAGTCTGTAATTAAGATTTTTACGTTCGTTAGCCAGCCGTTGTCCAGAAAGAAGCAAGCAGTCGGCCTGTCGCTTTTCAAGCGTGCACCGAGCAACCCCCCCCCCCCCCCCCCCTCCCCCAAGAGCCGCGAAATGATTATTATAATAATATATGATCAGTAGAACATTTCTTAGGTTTTTTTTTTCTGAAACACGCCTATGGCTGCTGTTTTTTTTTTTTTTTTTTTTTTTTTTTTTTTTTTTTTTTTGAAACATGCCTATGGTGGCTCATGTCCATTATGGTAGATGTCCCTGTACCGTGCTTGAAATGGTGCGGGTGAACAGAACAATAACGAAAATGAGAGGTACAAGATGTACGGTTTGGTTTTTGACCGCCTAAATTGTTATCACGATAGCCTATTTTTCGTAATGTCCACAAAAATAATCCATGAGCGTAGTTGTGACGATAGATATTCCTTGAAGCTTACTTCTATAGCAGCGAATGTCGTCCTAAAGTAAGCCCTTGGTGTAGATGCTTATGAATATAATTGATCTCTGAAGCATACCAGTCAGGATGCATGTCGCCTGGTGGGGGGGGGGGGGGGGAAGTTTATACCTGTGATGTTCAAAAGGCCCCCGAAAGCATGCCCATCATGCCCCAAGCCCCCTGATAACTTGTACTAATAATAAAGGCCCTCAGAACTGCATCGACGAGGGTACAAGCGCCCCCCACCCCCCCCGTCTTTCCCCAACCCCCAAAATTTTTCATGATGGTAGATGCCCACCAAAGCGTGGTCATGATGGTGCATGCCCACACGCGCTCGTTCACCCATCGTGTGCGCATGTGCGCGTTCCGTGGCTGCACACGACGAAAGACTTACACGATCACGACTCAGCTGGGGCACACACCGTCTAGAGAGCCCCGTCAGGAACATAATGTTTAGGGGCCAAATTGTTTTGGGAGGGTTTGGATGCCGAATTGCACCCTTACGAGACATGGATCTCACGGGGGAATGGTTGGACTCGATGGCCCACGTTTTGGGATTAACCGGAATCAAAGTACAGATAAGGTTCATTAATGAGATTCGATACAAAGAATTGACATAGAAGCACTGAGGGACTCACTCTCTCTCTCTCTCTCTCTCTCTCTCTCTCTCTCTGGTCCGAGCCCTTTCCAGTAACAACAAACTTTTAGTGCATCGGAGATATCATCTAACCTTCCCTTATAATTCTAGCGCCCATATACATCTGCAGCAAGTATTAATTACATCAAAATGAGTAAACTCGTGTACTTGTATATCACACACTGGGATCTCCAGTGGGCGGGACTAACTTTCTCCCAGCCAATGGTAAACGACCTTCTCCACGCCCCTAGTCACGATGTAAGCAGGCTCCCCACAAATACGAAATAAATCTATAGGAATTTTTATAGTGTTTCGTTATATAAGGATTTGTTTTGCGAAATCCATAGCATTTTATAAAAATCCTTGGAGAATAACATCGCCGTCTCGTGCCATGAGTTTTTGTATCTTGTTTGTGAGCGAAAGGAAACATAGCGCACATAAATGCAAGTTCCTTCGCCCGGGGAATTTTCCAGCGGTTTGCTTATGAACGGCGTTGTGATACACATGCTCATTTACTGAATTCATTATCATTCCGATTCTATGTCTTTAGGCTTGGCAGTGTCACGGAACATGATATCATTCGAAAACGGAAGACGGTCATGAGACGATCCTGCCTCAAAGTGGGGTACGGCTCTTTCTCTGGCAGGATTCCCGAGATGTGCCCCCTGCTGATTCATGGCATCTCTGCGCACAAGCCAACCCAATATGGTTCAGACTTGACCGCGTAAAAGATGCTCAGTTTCTTTTGGGCCTTTGCTTTGTGAAGTTTTGTGACGCGCAATTACGCATTCCCCAGGCACCGAGTGTGAAGTTCGCCACTTATCGAGAGAGGCAGTCCAACAAGATTCTGAAAGACTAGATACGAAAAGACCTCTTTCGTCTTAGGCCATCTAAGATGGCCAGCAGCAGAGATGCCGAGAGATCAACGGAAAAGGATTCTGGTATGTTTACATTTTTTTGAAGGGAGAATGGAGGGCAGATGGGTTTGTTTACATCATTTCATTGCATGCGAAGTCTCTTAAAGCAGCTTTAAAAGTTCATGTTCTTGAAGGAAGTCTCTCCTCTTCAAGCTATTTTTCGACTGATGTTTACATTGGATTGTCAGATAGAAGTTGTTGATGAAGCAAAATAGAGATTTAAAAGGCGTCCAGTTGCTTGGGCAGGTGTTTTTAACAGGTGTCCATCCCTCCCACAGGTTTGTTGACACCTCCTCCCACACCGACAAGCCCATGTGGTTTCCAGTTCCCCGGAATGGGCGGCTTGGATCGTGGGTCGTCGGCCTTTACCCCTTGGGTTCCGCGGGGCCCTTCCCTCCTGCCCATGTTGCCGCCCTTCCCGATCCTGCCCGCCGTCGCCTCCGTCGCTGCCGCTGCTGCTGCCGCTGCTGCTGCTGCTGCCGCCAGTGCTAAGCGGCCTCTCCCTTCAGGTATGGATCCCCGATTGGTGGGGATGTTACAAAACGGGTCCCTAGGGCAGCTGCCGTGGGCGGCAGCAGCAGCCCTAGGCGCCAGTGATCTCGCCCTCAACCGCCTCCTCTTGACGCCCGGAGGCCGACTGAGCCGCCCCAAGAAACGATACATCTGCAAATATTGCCAGCGAGAGTTCACGAAGAGTTACAACCTGCTGATCCACGAGAGGACCCACACGGACGAGAGGCCCTTCCCCTGCGACATCTGCGGCAAGGCCTTCAGGAGGCAGGACCACCTGAGGGACCACAAGTACATCCACAGCAAGGAGAAGCCCTTCAAGTGCGGCGTCTGTAACAAGGGCTTCTGTCAAGCCAGGACTCTGGCCGTGCATAAGGCCCAGCACGCCCACGAATCATCTAATCAGTCTCCAACACCCCCGCCCACTCTAGTCCCTACGCCGCCCATCATCCCGCCGTTGCCCACGAGAACTTCGACGGACGACCTCCGGCGCTCTGCTTCCCTGTCTTCTCTCTCGTCCTTCTTCAGGACGTCGCCTCTAACGAACAGTTTGTTGAACACGCCGTCCCTCCCGAAGGACGTTACCCTCATCCCGCTGTATAATAATTACTCCTTCAAAAAAGAGACCGTGGGCCTCGAGTCCCGGAAACACCCGCTCGATTGTCAAGTCTACCCAGCCGCCAAAAAAGCTTTGCTCCTGACGGAGGAGGACTCGGGGAAGAAAAGAAAAGGTTTCTCAATTGAAGATATCATGAAGTGATATGTGATTTGTTAGGTAATTTTTTTTTTTAAATGTCTTCTATATCCCACCGTCGTCAATTCCAGATTTATGTACAAGGTTTCTCTCTCTCTCCCCCTCCCCTCCCTCTTCCCTTCCCCTCCCCCTCTCCCCCTCCTTCTTCCCCTCCTTTATGCGGTCTTCCTCCTTCCCCTCAATCTCTCTCTCTCTCTCTCTCTATGCGGAATGCTAAACATTGTTGTTTTAACTTCTGTTTTCTGTATACTGTTAAAATAATTATGATTCAATACCTGTCTTGATCTTCATGAAAAGTTTTTTTTTTTCTTTTGTGTGACGATAGTGAAATTTTTTTCACCAAATTTCCGCCCTTTTGTAAAAACAGTTTTAAATGTACAAATAAATTATTTTCGTTAAAAGACTCTTATTTCATTTACCTTATAGTCATTTAAGAAAATCAAATAATCTCCGAATTACATTGCTGATTGATTGTATTTGGTTTTATACAGTGTCTTTAAATTTTAGTTTTTATATTGATTATTATTATTAGTAGTAGTAGTAGGAGTGGTAAAAAAAACCAAAGCAGTGAAATACGTAATTATTTTCTTATTTTTAATATATATGCTTTATATATACGACTGCTGCTGGTATCTTCAAAGTTTCCGGGTATTTAACAAGTAAATTATTCTCAATGAGATTTTTCTCCTATTATCAATTGGTACATTATTATTATTATTATTATTATTATTATTATTATTATTATTATTATTATTATTATTATTAATTATTATTATTATTATTATTATTATTATTGTAAATGACGCGGAAAAGATAGCTGATATTCCAAAAGTATAATGGAAAAAAATATAATGAAAGCCAAAGTTTTTGTTATTCTTTGTGAAGTTAAAAGTCTATACAGGGGTAAAACCAGAGAACTTAACTTGAATTGCTCTCTGAAGTCTCGGCACTTGGTCTTGGCCGATGATTGTTGCCAATACCTTAATTAACAGAAACAGTTCCTGTCAACATAAAAGGTGCGATTTCAGATTACAGTAATTTGCCATCTAAAATCTTGCATAAACCTCTTTTATTTAGAGAGAGATAAGCCGATAGATTCCTACTTAAATAAAAAAAAAAACATTGATGATAAAATGAATAAAGTGAAAGGTAATATTTGTTTATATATGAAAGCACCTTTCAGCAGCGTCATCTACTTTAAAGGAGTTCTTCGGCCACAGTACCTATAACTTTGTTTTTTTTTTTCCTTTTCCATCTTAGTTCCATCCGCCTGTGGGTTTTTGTTTTTGTATGGTAACACTGCGTCCCGAGGCTGTAGCTAGTTGCATTCAGCTTACATTCAAACGATTCTATTAATAACATATTTCCTATTTCGAAAAGATTAACGGTGTAATTGTTCGCATACAGTAAACATTATTAAAAAATTTAAAACACTTTTCAGTTGCAAATGTACACCCAGATATCGGAGTATAGGTTACTTGACTGAGAAATATTCAAAGCTTTATTCAAAATATGTGACTGGTTGTAATCGAGAAAGGTACTCCGGAATATTTTCTTGTATACTGACCAACCTAAATACCAGTGTTTGGCAGTGTATTAATCCATTTTTCAACTTGATAAATATGCACCCTCAGTCGTTTTCGTAAATGTTTCTTCTGTTGCTTACAGCTATTTACTTTATTTTCAGTAGTCACAGCTGATACAAGAATCTGTATATACGAATTTTTCAAAAGTATATAAAAGCATGATCATTCTAAACTAAAGACAGAAATATCTGATTTTTGATTTTATAACTTGTCAAAAGCTAAGGGCGAAGTTATCTTACATTATTGGTAGTAAAGTTGTTGACTTTATAGATAACAGCGAAACTTTCTTAACTGGTTTGCTGCTTGGATGAAAAAATGCTTAAACTCTTAAGATTAAATTAGATTGCCATTTGAAAGACAAAAACAGAGTGAATTTATGGCGGCTTCAAATTAGACACTTATCCCGAGACGGTGTACATAAATTATATGATTTTACTTTAATTTTAAACTAGTCAAAGCCATTATATTTATAATTAAAAATGTCTGGAACCAAACAACAGCAAAATACTGGGCAAATACGTGTCTTATTACAAATACGATTGAGATGAGATGAATGAATTACAGTGCACTTGCTACTTGAATTATTTGATCAAAAAGCAAATGGAGAACTAATGCAATGCCATAATACTTACAACCCGACATATATATAAAGCAAAATTGTGTCAGTGAAGTATACTTTGCAGTGGGTTTAACTGCACATGAAAGCTTAATGAACGCTTGGGAGATTAAACATATTGGTTGACATATAAGATTACATACACATCTGCGGTTTCTAACAAACAAAATGTCCCTGATATTATACCATAATTGTGATTGGTACGTGCAGAAGCGAAAAATACACGGATAGTTGTACACACACATGTACATACATAATGATAATATTAAAAGGAACCCATAAAAACGCCAAAATATAGAAAGAAAG
The DNA here is from genome assembly GCF_015104395.2 of Macrobrachium nipponense. Lineage (NCBI taxonomy): Eukaryota > Metazoa > Arthropoda > Malacostraca > Decapoda > Palaemonidae > Macrobrachium > Macrobrachium nipponense. The sequence goes on along the minus strand of NC_061097.1, from coordinate 48,235,185 downwards.
TACTATATTTCAGAGACTGCTGTCTCTCTCTTCATCACTTATGTGAAGAGAGACACAGCAGTCTCTGATATATAGTACTTTCTCTATATTTTGGCGATTTCATGGGCTCCTTTTAATAGATGGAATGATGTTATAACATTTTTACCAATCATATATATATATATATATTATATATATGTGTGTGTGTGTGTGTGTGTGTGTGTGTGTGGGTGTGTGTGTATAGTATTTAGCATTTAGTAAATGATCCAAATGTTGTTTAGCAAGACGAAATGTATTTGTAGAAGTATTAACAGAGCTTAATGCTTTCGTCCATCCTTCAGTTCACAAAGCTCTGCGTGGGTATTAATAATTTGCTCGGGTCAAGAGATATGAGCGCGAGGGTAACTACTTGTACCTACAACTGTACAGGTTCGACACCATTCAGTTCGAAAGGAAAAAGAGGCAGAAAACCCACAGAAGATACGTAATTGTGTACATTCATCCAAAAGAAGTAAAAATTTTGACGGCGAGATGACTTAGCAACTGTTGAAATAAATCACGGCACACGAATAAAGTTAGTGACTAATTATATATATATATATATCATATTATTACATATATATATATATATATATATCTATATATATAATATATATAATATATTATATATTATATGTATAGTATATATATATATATAATATATATTAGATTATATATATATATTATATATATTTATTATATATATATATATATTTTATAATATATATAATTATATATATATATATATTTTCTGGCAAACAACATGAAATAAATAGAAAAACTGTGTGCCCCATTATTGAAAGTATTTTTTTTTCGAGAAATGAAAACTATCATCAAACTGTTGGAACACCCTGCTTGGGCTTATTTTAACATAATCATGTTTAATTGCCCTTTTCACTCATTTTACATCATGATTTTTTTTATTTTCTTCCTGATTTTCTTTTCAGTCTGATCCAACTATGTTTCTGCTTGTAATATATATATATATATATATATATATATATATATATATATATATATATATATATATATATATATATATATATTATATATATATTATATATATATATATATATATATATATATATATATATATATATATCTATGATATGTACTTATATATATATATATATATATATATATATATATATGTGTGTGTGTGTGTGTTGTGTTGTTGTTGTGTGGTGGGTGTGTGTTTGTATTGAATTGTGCTAAAGCACGTATTCTTGCTCTCTGCCACTTAAGCTTGAGGGACTGCGTTTGAAAATACATTCTTAAAAGTCCCGTCGACTTAAACCTTTTTTAGTAAGCATTGGAGTTGCCTTTTAATTTAATGATTGCATTTACGAGGAAAAAAATAATAAAAAGTATGTAATGTATATTTAGCGATCGTAAAGTTCATGGATACAGTATTACTTATCGTAATGGTACATATATTCTTTGCGTATGTACGTATGTAAATATAAATGTACTTATTTGTGTTTGCATGTATATATGTATGCATGTCTGAATATTTTACAAGTGATGTGATCAGCGCTACATGCAGCCTAATGTATTTTTCTAGCCCAGAACAATTTTGAAATAAAACGGGAAAGAAGGGAATAATGGCGGGCCTAGTTATACAAGCAGTGATTGACTTTCATCTTGCTGGAAGGAGAGGTGTAGTTTAAGAAAAAGAGGAAGAAGGTAAAGAATCCCAGAGCCTGGTCATGGCGAGGAGAAACTGTTGCTTGAACAATGCAATCCTAGGATTGTATGTATAAATGCATTTGCATATTCATATACATTTATACTGCTTAGTTGGTTGATTAATCAGGTCTTATTCTAGATCGGAGCTTTCCCAAATTGATTGGCCTGTTATTGTGGCAGTCCAGACAACCAAGACGTAACTTATATATATATAATATATATATATATATAATATATCTATATATATAGTATAGTTATATATAATATATAATTATATAAAGTATTAATATATAGTAATTGTAATATTGTAATGTGTAGTTGTATGGTAATGTATGTACAACTATTTATACTCTCATTCATTACATTATTCCGGTGAGCAAATAGAACTAGTAATTTTTATAAAAATGGAGCATCTTACATTTGTATTGCCAAACCAAACCTTACATATATCTACTCACTTCAATGCCACTATAGTGTACCTTTTATCTTTCACATCACCGAAGCTTGAGTAATTTTTCCTGCCACTTATTGTTTGCGCTCTCATCTTTCTCGTTTTCCATATTTTTTTATAATAGTTATTATCATTTCAGATTACAGGGCCAAGTGCTAAATCGGAAAGCAATCGCGATGGATACAAAGAACTAGAAATATGACGTATTTATCACTAAAGTTATCGATAAGGAATAAAACAATCTATTGATGAAAAAACTTTTCATCCTCCAGACAGACTTTCCGTTTGTTTATAAGTGTAACAACTCCATTCAAACAAACTACACAAATTCCATTACACATCTGAGTCCCCCCATGACAGCTTGTGGCCATAGGGTTGTTTTTGGGGGGTGGGGCCATTTACTCAGGGGATAGAGGGGTATGAATTCTAGAGGGAAGACCGTGACGCAAGAACACCCTTGGGGAGTGTCAGATTCGCGCCCCGGGATGGGGGCACCGATACCCGGAGGGAATATTTTGAATGTCCGTGTTACTGCTGTAATACCGGGCTTAACAAAATAACCAACCTGTCTTTTCCATTAGCGGGATTTGACTTCGAAGAGCTGAGCGAGTCTCGGTTTCAGATGCCTTGCGAAGCTTTTGTTGATTTTGTTATGAGATAATGGTCGGACATGGGGTCTTGTGTCAGAGGAGTTGATTCGTTCGTATGTTCGTAGAGGAATGTTTGTTAATAGAGGTACGCAGTTTCACTATTTGCTATTATTTGTCTTTGTAGTTTCGTTAGAGGGCAAGAGTCATCATGTTTTTCAAAAAACGTATAGCAGTTTTAGATGTCAAGATACAAATATTCTTTTATCCATAATGTGGTTGCAACTCTATAAATATTACTTTATAGTTTTGGTTTTCCAGAGAGAGAGAGAGAGAGAGAGATTCCTCGGACACATTCACGAGTAATTGTTTTAAGTAATGGAATGATTATAGTGGCCGAACCAGGTATCTGTTGACCTAACCATATTCTTAGTAGCAGCTCAGGGAGGAAAGAGAAAGAAACTGCCCCATTAAGATACATGACATTTTCAAAATAAAAAAAACGGGAGGGCCTTGGCGAGAATGAAACCATTTATCGGGTATTCTGCCCTTTTCCATCATGTTCACATTCGTAGTCCGCGCATTCGTGCACGTACAAATGTTCGTTATCAGTGGTCCTCAAAACCAATTACGTCGTGGTCATGGTCAAACCACTCTGGAAACTGAAGCTTCCTCGGTCATCTTAGTTAATCGCCCATCCCTTTAAGAAGTAGTAATATACAGATCAAGCCACCCTATACTTAGAACCGACTTCCGCTGCGGAGACATGCCATCACCTCCGTATCTGTGAGATCGGCGGCACTTTCAAAAGGAGCCGAAGAAATACTGCCTTGGGAGAGTCTCGATCCCATTCTCGCATGATCAGGTCTCCCCGTTCAGTTCTTGGGCTTTCTCCCAGGGATTTGTGAAAGGGGGGCGGGGTTGAGGTGAAGAGGTGCATCGGGGGACATCCGTTTGAAAGTGATCAGTCACCGTTTAATTCACGGGCTTTCTTCTGGGAGGCCTCTTGGTGCATGCGTGCGTTTTCACCTCACGAGAGTTGGTGGGGTCCTCCGAGGTGCTGGTGTAAGAAGCCACTTTTGGGTAAGTTTTCGGTACGTTGGGGATGGGATGATAACCCCTGGAAGCCACTTGCCTCGCTTTTGGAGGATAGATGACCTCTGTAGTCCAGTTGTTTTTAATTTTTTTGGGGGGTGGGTGCCTCTTTTGCCTTGAGGATAATGTTGGGGCGGATGGGCACTTGTTCCCTGAAGCCCAGTCATTTTTAAGAAAATTTCTTTCTGAATTTGGGCAGGTTCTAGGAAGTGGTTATTCTAAGACTTGTGTGCTTGAAGCAGTCGGTTTTAGTAACTAATATACAGAAATATTTGCTGAAGGCAGTATGCTCTTTATATGTAGCCTAGAATATCAATGTCATTTTCATCTCTTAATACGTATGTGCTTGTTGGGTTGATGATTAGAATAGAATGAAAGGATTATCTAGAAATTCTCTTCACTGTTTAATAGTTTGAAGGCCATAACGATTTGGATAATCCGTCCCGAGCCTTTCATCACTTCTCTCCCTTACTTTTCACCTGAGCTCCCGGGAACTCAAGAGATGTCTTAAAACACACGGTTGTCACGTGCTTAAATCCAGAGTCAAGGACACCGCTGGAATGTGTGACGACTGGAAATCATTCAGGTGTGATGGAACCTGTTGAATAAAAAATGTAAACTACCGAATGAGTTTAAAAGAATGCATCACGTAAAAGATGCGCCAAAAAAACAAAGTTTTCTGTACAGCGTATAATGCTATATGGAACTCTCAGCCGCGGCCCATGAAACTCTCAGCCGCTTCCCAAGAAAGCTTAAGCCACGATCATAGCTAACTTTAACCTTGAATACGATTAAAACTCCTGTGACTAGAGGGCTGCAATTCGGTATGTTTGGTGATTGGAGGGTGGATGATCAACATATCAATTTGCAGCTTTCTACCCTCAGCAGTTTTTGAAGATCTGAGGGCGGGCAGAAAAAATGCGAATGGACGGACGGACGGACAAATAGCCATCTCGATGGTATTCGTTTACGAAAACTAAAACGAACGTACGAGAAACCTAAGGACCACACCAACCCACTTGAAGCTGCTCCTTCGTCGAGGATCCGGGGCTCATATCTGTGTTTTGATTACATTGGAATGTATCTAAAAAATTCACAGTATTTTCCAGAGAATAGTTTAGCTACGTGAATTTTGACTGTAAGCAAAGCACAAATATGAGGGCGGTTCCTCGACAAAGGGGCAACTTCGGTTTCTATGACCCTTAGTTTTGTCGTAGGTTCGTTTGTTCCTTATCTTTTATTCATTCGGTTTCAAAAAGATTTTTCCTTTACGATACGTGTGGGTGCTAATTTATTTATTTATCTATTTATTTTTGTTATAGATTCCGTCGCACCTGAATTATTTCCAGCTGTAATACATTCCGGCAATTTCCATTACTTTCTTGTTTGTAGTTTAACCTTCTTTTTTTATTTAATGCAAAAAATGAAGCTGATGCATTATGCATTTCTTTTGTCCAGCACTAACTAAACAGCCAGCGAGAACTCCACGAAAATTTATTTCCACTTTCTTATGCAAAATCCCAAAACCGAGATCAAATTTCGGGGCATAAAAACCCTTTTGTTTACAAAAGAAATTATGCCTAGTGCACCTGATAAGCGGTTGCTTAACGTAATGTTAATGTTCCGAGAGAACAAAGGGAGCAAAGTGGCCAGTTGGGAACAGTAGACGCGACTGCCTTTTGTATCTCCGATCCGCATCGCCCTCTGCATCCGTCATAAAAGTCGCTGCCTTTTGTGACGGTCGCGTCTCTTCCTATTCTCTCGGCTTTTCATAACCAGCAATCACATGGAAGGCTGACGGATGGTAGTATATGTTTACCGTACCTTAATGTCCCTTCTTTCTTTTCTTTCCCCTGCTTCTTTTTTTTCTTTCGCGTTTCTTTGTTATTGTTTATAAAAGTGGCCTCTGGGAAGGCTCCGAATGATTCTGTAATAGTTACCGTCGAGGTGGTTGACGATGGTCTCATTGTTTTGGTTCTTCTCATATCTTCTTCTTCTTCTTCGTCTTCTTCTTCTTCTTCTTCTTCTTCTCGCTACTCCTGACGTAAAGCTGTGAGGTGCACCTTCCCGACAGAGGAGGAGTCCTTTTCAATGTCCGTCGACAGGGACTGGTAGGCGGCCGTCTTTTGTTTTCATAGAATATGCGAAGCCTCGGGAGATCATAAAAGTCGTCAGCGATTATGAATACTGTCTTTATCTGACGATTTATGACCGAGAGGACCTCTCTGAGCAAAGGGCTCTCCAAAGCCTTTCGGCAAAAGCACGAGAGTTCATCAAAAGACTCCTCAATGTTGTCCTAAAGTGGGTTTCCAGGTACAGGTCAGGCTATTACGCAGAGAAAACAAACATATCTTTTTGAAAGGCCTAACTAAAGGCGGGAGGGCAGTTCTGTAGCGGACTTCTTCTGTTTTACAAATGCGTACAAGAATCCGTGCATTGTGTGTGAATTGGTGCCGAAGGAGTCATTTGGAAGTCGAGAGTTATACGTCTTATTGAATTCCCCAGATCTTGAAAAGAAGAAGCTGCCGAGAGAAAACGCCATAGGACACAAAAAGCCTCCTATGGGAACCTCTTGATTCTTCGTCCTCCATACGGTTATCAGGTCATCGGGTAATCACAGCTCACGAAGCACCATTATGCTCCCAGTTCACCCATTTTTGGTGGGATGCCGGTGATTTATGTGGGACTGGGTTTCGGTCCCTCTGTGCGAAGCGAGAGCGGGGCGGGGGACGTCATGCTGATAAATAGTTTCATAATGGAAAGCATGTATATGTGGAAGGTGGAACTTTGAGTGAATATTAATTTCATAATGACACCAGGCGATGAAAGTTATTTCATTCTGGGTAGACACCCACTTGTCAAGGGGCTGCGGAAATAGGGATATTTTTGTTCTTAAATTTTCGTTTGCATTGGAGTGTGCATGAATACACCTTGTAGTAACAAGGGTATTCAAGCGAAGAAATCGAGAAGTTTGGAGGGAATTGTGCTTATTACAAATACATGCGGATCTGGTACAAACTGGCCAGAAGATTCTATATTCCTATATGTGTGCATGATTAGATCATTTAATTCAAGTACGCCTATTTACTTAGGCTTGATTTCGGCTGACAAAGACCGCTTGGCCAACCGGTCCCCCTCCCCACCACCACCCA
>NC_061097.1:48218193-48223193 GCF_015104395.2 Macrobrachium nipponense | reverse complement strand
GGTATAACGTCTTGCAAAATCGATTTTTTATGCAATTTATCATATGCAGATACTAAGGCACTATTTCAGGAACAGTGCTAGATTTGAATACGTTTACCCGAGTGGTAGTGTTGTAAACATGAAGCAGATGCTCTTACGGCTGCCTTCCGAGATAAACTAAATCCTGTCATCTTCAGCAACTGTGCCAACAGCGCCCCGACCGACGCTTTTTTTTTTTTTTTTTTTTGTTTTTTTTTTTTTTTTTTTATCGTCCTTTTTGTAAAACGTCTTTGTAACACCGAGTTAGTTCATTAGAGTCCATTTAGGGTTCTCTGGCACATTGCTTTAGAAAACGCAAATTACACAGCATACCTCTTGCAACAGAGCAAAAGAATAGGCCGGGGCAGGTATTCTTGATCAAATGAATTGCCCTTGATTCAATCCACCTTCGAGTTTGATAAATGGTTAAACGCTCCCTGGTAAGAGAAAGATATTCTTAAGAGAGACATAAAAGCTAAGGGAAGATTTAATAACTTATATATATATATATATATATAATATATATACTATATATATATATATAATATAATATATATATATAAAGAGCTCAGGACCCACTGAAAACGCTTAGTTTTATTTAAAAAAATAAAACCTTTAATGAAGATAGTTTTGCCAGTTTACAGGGCAGAATGATAATCCCTCAGGAGAAGACAGCTAAGAAGAAACTCTTAGCTTGGGCCCATGAAACTCTTAGAGCCACGGTCCGGTGGTGGTCTAAGCCGCGATGGTTGAAACTCTTAGCCCGCGGCCCATGAAACTCAGCCACGGTCCGTTGGTGGTCTCAGCCACCGCCCATAAAACTCTTAGTCGCGGCCCATGAAACTCAGGCACGGTCAGGTGGTGGCCTGTGTTGTTGGACCTATAGCGGTGCCAGAAGTACGATTATCGCTAACTTTAACCTTTAAAAAATTCAAAACTAGTGAGGCTAGAGGACTGCAATTTGGTATATTTGATGATTGGAGGGTGGATGATCAATCTACCAATTTGCAGCCCTCTAGCCTCAGCAATTTCTAAGATCTGAGGACGGCTAGAAGTGCGGACGAACAGACAAAACCATCCCAGTAGTTTTCTTTTACAGAAAACTGAAAATGAAAAACGAGTGGGACTTTACCAAACTCATTACAAATAGGAACGTTCCAATTTCACTCAAGAGCAAAGCTCAGTTAAACTCGCTGGCCCCAATTTGGCAATTTTAGGTAACGTTAGGTTCTTTTCATTAGCTGAGTGACGATTCTGTTGCATCCCGACCACCACCAGCCAGTTCCTGTGGATTGGCAGAGTCACGGAAAAAGCGGAATTTTTTTATCTCGTATAAGGGACGATTAGTCAGAAAAAACAGAGATTGGAAATTCTGATTAAAGTAGAGGAGAACTAGTTCATAATAATAATAATTATAATAATAAAATAATAATAATAATAATAATAATAATAATAATAATAATAATAATATCATTATTAGCAGTAGCAGTAGTAGTAGTAGTAGTAGTAGTAGAAGTAGAAGTAGAAGTAGTAGAAGTAGTATGTTTCCTACTACATTTAGAATTCTCTCTCTCTCTCTCTCTCTCTCTCTCTCTCTCTCTCTCTCTCTCTCTCTATATTTTATACATTTGTATTTGTTTATGGCTGTAAAACGAGATGAAATTTTTATTGATATAGTTGTCATCATAGCATACAATGCCCTGCTTACCAAGTAGATTTCCATGTATAGGTGAATCGTGTTTATTATACGCTAATACCCTGTCTGGTGGGGAAAAAAAAATATACTTGCGGTTCAACGAACATCCTCCCTCGTATACTACAGGGGTGTTCCGAACGTGTAAAAGTGACGTCAGCTTTGTAGCAGCGTTACCAGAACTTCAATGGATTTTCAAGGGTAAAATTGACGTCACCGTCGTTACAGTGTTACCAGAATGTCATAACGGATTAACGGAAGGACCTTAACATCAATTGGTCAAGGCGAATGAAGGTTACTATAATTTGTCTCAAGACGAAAACATTATAGCAATTGTTACATACGGGAATGATCTGTCTTAGCTTTTGTATGCGTATTTCCTGAAGCTATATTTCGTGATATACTACTTAAATGAGTCTTGATATACTGAAAGTATTTGTGTAGTGCTTGTCGTAATCAAACACATTTATTTTCAATTTCGCGTAATTATACTTGTAATTATTTGACCTCGGTTAGCGTGACATGCACTGGCTTTATGTAATTTATGGTTATGTACGAAGTTTACTTTGCATTTGGTATAATTTCATCGCCTTTCGCAGGAAATGTAGTATTTAACCAAGACACCGAGTTGCAGAGCGTAATATGAATATTCCAGGAAAGTAATTAATCTTCCATTCAGAATGAAAAGGCAGGTATATTCTGATGTAAATTTCGTCTCAAATTGCTAATATTTTTTTGAACTAATAATTCAAAAAGAACTGACACTAGGAAATGAACCAGATTTAGGTAAAAGATGGGTTAAATCTTTGGATGACTTGCGATATTTTAACAATATTTTAACAACCTTTCTAAACGTGAGTGAACAGGTTATACAAATTTTTTAAATGGTTTGCAAATAAAGTAGACAGATCCTAGATGGCTTTTGAATGAAGTAGACATGCCTACTGGAAACGTACCGAATTTTGGATAATTAGACCATCTCGTTTGGATGAGGTAAACTCGAGTTAGTTTGTCTAGAAAGTAGACAGTATTCTATAAATCTCTTGTTAATGGAGTATGCACAATTAGTATATTAGTACAGCCTTCTTTCTCCATCCCTCTAAGCCCCATCCCCACAGTAACCCAGTTCAGCTGACACCCCCCACCCCAATCAACCTTCCACCACCCACCCTTCACTGCTAGCCTATGTGAAGCGAGTAGGTGAGTGCCTTTCCCATACCTGCGTTTAGTGGGTGTTACCACAATAATAAAATAGGGAGGGACAATACCAGTACAACACTAAACCAGATAATTTCTTTAGCGGTTGGCCGAGGTTTATGCGTGTGAATTAGCGTGCGGGCATACGCAGGTGAGTGTGGGTATGTGTGCGTTTGTTTATTTTCATCACCCTGTGTGCTACAAAGTAACATACATACGTGCAAATGCACATGCATGGTGTATTATATGGAAAGAAATTACCTGTTTATACATACGTATATATTATGTGTATGGGTGTTCGTGTGTTTTAATCATCTTGTGTGCAATAATATATATATATATATATATATATATATATATATGTGTGTGTGTGTGTGTGTGTGTGTGTGTTTTTGTGTGTGCGTGTATATATGTATGTTTATAGATAAATGATCAGTTCATGTGTGCATGTATGTGTGCGTGAATGTGCATCCTTGTCATTCAGGAAGTGGGAATCAGTTCCAGCTTAAGGTCCCAGACCAGGAAAAAAAAAAAAAAAAAGCTATTTCCATGGGAAGGCCACATCGTATAACAACACTGCATTAGAGTTACTTGTGGTGTAGAAGCCCTGCCATAAAAAAAATTCCCTAGGATACTTCTTCTTCATCTTCTTTTTCTATTCTCTGTGAAACAAGATGTAGCTAAAGTGCCTTGTAACAAAAGTGTGTTTTGGGATGTTTTTCTTATTATGTATTCCTTCTTAGTCATCTCTTAGGGTATCAGGAGGATTTTGAAACATTTTCTGATGTATTTGCTTTCCAGAATCTCATTCGATGCTTGGCATGCGTTTTAAAATCAGTTTTGATAAGATTTCATAGAGAAGCTTGTGTTATTGGATAGATTGTCGTAATTGGGTCATTCTTTTGCGTTTTTTTTTTATTAAGACTGCTTTTGCGAGAAGCTGCTTGTTGTGAAGATAAAAAGAATGAAATTATTTTTTTGGAAGATAATTCAACATAACATCAATCCTCTTCGGTAGTTCATAAGAGTTGCTGTTTATTTTTTCCACTTAAGCATTAGATGTTGAGCAAACGAAGGTATGACGAATGGTTAAGATTACAAAAATGACATATTACCCTGTTGCTTAATCTGACCGAAAATAGTACACACATTATGTTTGTATATACAAATATAATCATATATATATATATATATATATATATATTTATATATACTATATTAAATATATACATATGTATATATATATATATATATATATATATATATATATATATATAATGTTTTTGTTGATGATGCAATACCCACAGTAAACCTAAGATATATCCTAATATTTTTCAACTTTTCCAAATTTTAATTTGACGTAAACATGGATTAATCGAAAGTAAATATGGGAAAACATAAAAGAGAAAATGATAAAAATGAAAGACTGAACTATCTGACATGAGATCCTGTGAAATTCTTGAATTCACAGTTCGAATAGACCCGTCACCTGGAATGGAAACTGAAAATGATTTACCATCAGTCCAGATACTTTCCATTCCTCCTCATTCGCCGCCGAGTCCAGTCCGAAAACAATATCGATAAATTTCGCCCTGGAAATGACCGTCCTTCACACATTTCCCCCCTTTCAGGAGGAACCATATATAGAGGTGTTGGAGAAATGACCGTTCGAGGATCTGTTGAAGGATTTTTCCCTTCAGGGCCTCCTCCTCCTCCTCCTCCTCTCCTCCTCCTCCTCTCCTCCTCCTCCTTTTTGGAAGGGCTGCTGGACGTCCTACTGTTTCTCATTTTGTGCAAACAATTAAAAGCTTTATGAGAACCCATTAACATACCTATTTCCACCTCTCTCTCTTACGGCATCCTAACATAAACCCATCGCACCGCCCCCCCCCCCCCCCCAACACACCTACAACACCCCTGTCCCTCCCGCATTCGAAACATGAGACTGGACACAATGCGTTTACCTTTTTATTCAATGCGGCTCTCTCTCTCTCTCTCCTCTCTCTCTCTCTCTCTCTCTCTCTCTCTCTCTCTCTCTCTCTCTCATTGAAACTACTATATTGTGGACCAGGATTGGTGTTAGTATAACCTT
>NC_061097.1:48213193-48215693 GCF_015104395.2 Macrobrachium nipponense | reverse complement strand
GAAAATTATCATCAATATCCGGAAGATTTTTTGTATAACTTAAATCCATCGGGACTGCCAGTGCACAAAATAACGTTGAAGAAGTACTGCCCGGTAATGTTCCTTCGGAATTTCGATCCTCCTGCCAATGGACATTGCAACGGAACGAGGTACATCGTTATGGAGCTAAACTCCCACGTCATCGAAGCAGTGATAGCAACAGGCCCTCACACCGGCAAATGTCTGTTCATCCCCAGGATTCCTCTGATGCCTTTGGACAACCAGTTTCCGTTCCAGTTACGGCACAGGCAGTTTCCCATCAACCTGGCCTTCTCATTCACTGCAAACAAGTCGCAGGGCCAGACTTTGGATCTTGTTGGTGTGTTTCTGCCGTCACCCATGTTCACGCATGGCCATCTGTATGTGGCGATGAGCAGAGCAACTGACTCTGCCAACTTGAAATTAAGTTGTGGACAAACTGATAATATTGTGTACAAAGAGGTTCTGTAGTAGGTATGTATAAAAATCGCCCTTATTTTAATATTGCTGAACAAATAGTACATATAAATTTTTCACTTCTGCACCCGTATTTTATCACCCATTGTAGATGGGTCAGTTTGCTAGTAATAATAATAATAATAATAGTGTCTGATTCAGAAAGCAAAAATCTTCCAGCTACAAGTTGTTCACTGGCTTACAGATCTCTGCACCTATAAAAAACTAACAATCAGCCTGTTATCAAATAATGCATTGGTAAATGATGAGTCAGCGGAAATTTGTCGAAATGTGAAAAGATATACAATCGTTGGTATCTCTCTGCCTTTGTTTTTTAACTAGCTTTCATGAACATAACTTTTTTATTTTAAGCATGGCATTTATTTATTAAGTGAAAATAAAGTAAGTATATGCCCTTTTCGCTTTTTCTTTCTTCTCAAATGGACAGTATATCCTTTGCAAACTTCGTTTAGAATATTCTTAGCTTTTGAATAATATTAGTTGTAATAATTTGAACCATGATTTTTAACCAAATGAACAGACTAGTTTTTAAGGTTGATCGTACTTTTTAAAATTTTATTTTAGGATAATTTGAGAGTTTTAGTACATCGTCACGTGAGCAGTACAGCTCTCCTGGATGATTGAATCAGTGATTGGTAAGTCTTAGTACTTCTGCATTTGTTAGCCTTTTGAATAATTCATAACTTGTTTTTACAGACCAGCGTTATTGTCAGGAATGTACTGAGCATGAAAAACTTTTTGTTTGTGTCCTTATGATCAATGCTGAATCCTGTGGACAAATTATTGAAATTATTAGTAAGCGTTGGGATTAGTTATTGTACCATTTACCTTCATAGTAAACCAGTCCGTATTTTGTGTACTGGAATATCCAGCTGGTTGAGTTATAATAATAATTTAAGGCTTATATTGAATATGCCAGCCATAATTAGAGACATGCATACGCGGCTAATTTCTGTAGTATACCCGCAGGTCCCATTACGAAACGCTACTTAAATGCGTCAGCAACATGGGAAATCCAAGTTGGACTTCTTTTCGTGTTCATTTGACATCCTTCAGACATATGTTTCCCATCCTTATCCTCCATCCAAATCCTTTGTTGTTCCCTCCGCTCTTCCTCCCCCTCTTCCTTTACAGTGGCCATATGGTCTCGAGTGATCGTCTTCATATCATTCGTCAGACGAAATGATGTTTTCCTTCATGTGTCAGGCTCTCTGTTGGTTCGTCTTGAAAGTTTTTTTTCTTTTTTTTAGGAACCTAGTTGCCGTCACCTGCGAGATGTGTTTATCCCTTTTTATTTATTTGCTTTTTTTTTTTTAATGGGTGGGGAATGGGAGGAGATTTCGGGCCTCTATTTATTGCACCTTCATCTGGGAGACCTGTGTAGTTTACTGTTTGTGGTTTTTGTAATAATTACAATGACCGAGAACAAGATTGCATGGGGAGGTCGTTGCAGTTAAAAAAAAATATATATATAGTTTTTGAAAATGCAGATTAAATATTCAGTTTATTCAAACGGTATTTTTATTCATAATTGTGCATTTCGTATTTCTTTCATGTATTTGACTTGACGCCAGATTTTCCCCAAAATAGGATTTACTCAAAGGCTAATAACCATTCTATTCTTAGCAGTTCCTCTGGGATGAGAGCGTCTAACCTGACTTTGACCCATAAAAGTCGACTAGCACCAGTTACCCAATTTAAATAGAGCTTACTCCTCCTCCTCCTCCCACCCTCACAGAAGATTTGAACCTTGGACCTGTCGTTTGAGAGGTGAGAAGGCGACGACGCACCTCTGAATATATATGCACTTTGAAAAATTAAGATATCACACTATTAATCCAAACGCTCGCACGTGCACACATACACACACACACACGCAGACACACACAGACTACGTATATATATATATAATACATATATATATACATATATATATATATATGTATATATATATATATATATATATATATATCTATTATATATATATATATATCGGCAGAGGCAT
>NC_061097.1:48198193-48208193 GCF_015104395.2 Macrobrachium nipponense | reverse complement strand
GTTACGCCTTTCATACGTGTTACTGTCAATTTTCGTTTTAGCAATGAATGGCCTTCGTTCCCCCAGTGCTTGGCATAATGTCAAAAATCTATATAAATCAAATCAAATCAAATCCTATGGTATTCCACGTCCTGAGAGGCTAATTGAAAGTCATTTGAACCACGTTCACTGCATTTTACCATAAAGAAACAAATAGAGATATATTGATAGGAAAGAAGCAATAATAGATCCAGCGAATTTATTTTTATTGAAATGGTATTCATAAATCAGAATATGAAATGATTTTATGAAATAAAGATATGAACATGAAATCTATTGTAAAAATTGCATTTTTTTTCGTAATGAAGTGCAAATACCAATTTCATTTTCTTAAAGGTTTAATAAATCTGCGTTCTTATCCTAATTAGTAGACAAATTTGACACTATTAAAGACATACAGAACTAGGGAGAGCTTGTGGAAAGGATCCAGTTACTATGAGTCGTCGTTGCATAAAATGCTGTGATCGGAATTTTGCTTAATATTTCCTCAAATAAATTACTGTTAGATTCATTCTTTTAGGGAAAAAGTGTCTTCTATGATTCCAGTGTTTTAGGTTATGTAGTAGATATTTTTTTTATGCAGGGTGTTTGGAAATTAGAGCGCCCCCGATCTACAGCATAAACTAAAATTGATATGGACAAAAACAAAAGTAATTCAGAACAGGTATTTATGTAAGTTTCTCTCTGAGTATTTAATATTTTGTGTGGCCTCCATCTGCCTGTACCACAGCCTGCATTCTTGAGGGGTATGATTTCAGCAAATCGTAAAAAAGCTGAGACTCAAACTCCATTTCCCTGAGCACTTCGGTCTCCTCTCTTCGCAGGTCGTCGAGGCTTGGTATACCATCATAATTCACTATGAGCGCTTCAACACGATCCTGTAAGATACTACCAATGTTTTCACACACATTAAGGTCAAGGGAGAAACTTGGAAATTCACTTTGACGAGAAGAAATCGATACCACTGTCTCGAAGCAGCTCCTGTGTCTGAAGAGCCTTGAAACATGGTGCCATATCCTGCAAAAATGTGACTTCTTTATCAGATAACACATTTTCAGGATCTTTGAGGAAAGGAAATACTCCACTAGTAAGCACAGTTTCTCAGAAGTATTCGTCATTCCATGACTGTCTTTTTTCTTTGATGATCCACATTAACCGTTTGGCTGTGAAACAGAAAAATTCCCAAACATTCAGGAAATTTCACAACTTGGTGATAGCGCATGTCATCGCTGATATCATCCAACTTTGCAGCCCAAATGATGTCATTTTTATGATTTGGCTTCCTGACTGTGTAAATGAAGAATTCATCTGGTGTGGAAACATCGTCCCAATCTTTAAGAAATGAACCACAAAACCATGCACGGTCTTCTCTCTCTTGCTGAGTGATGTTGGACTTTGTGATAACATGAAATGGCTTGATACCAGATTTTTTCAGTTCACGATATACAGCACTATGACTTCTCTTCTTTCCACTTTTTGTTTCTAGTTCAAGCGCCAATTTACGTAAAGACTTTCTTGGTCTACCCACTGCCTCAGCTATGATGTCTTTTGTCTCCTGAGAAAGGACTCCAGGCCTTCCAAGATTCTCACTCTTTTTGCGATGACAATCATATGGATGGATTTTTGTTCCAGTTTCTTTTAACAAAGGATTCATCTCTATTAATATATTTAGCTGACCAGGAACGTGAATGAAGGCTGCGCCAGCATCCCTTGGCCTCTCTGAAGGTTATAGCCCGGATTCGGTCAATCCATCTGATTTCCTCCGAGTCGTTAGCCATGGCTGTATCTAACGCCGTCACTCAGTCTGAAAATACAAGAAATGTAAAATGAAAAATAGCCTAATAGAAACTTAAGATAATGTACTTGTAGATAGGCTATAGCAGAAAACTTCATAACTTTCCATTTTTTCTCTGGAGAGGGTGGTATATTATTTGCAGTAGGCATTATGCCAAAACCATGACAGTCTTTTGTTAATAACAAAATAGGTGAAAAAATAATATCCTCTCTCTCTCTCTCTCTCTCTCTCTCTCTCTCTCTCCTCTCATTAGCCCTCATCATAATTATGTAAGTAATGCAAGTTTTCTCATTTGTCTCGAAATGAACGAGCAATTTCGCAAAAAGTGACGCGGGTATTGCTTCTGAATCGCCTTCGTAAGTAATGATTCTCGGCGTCGCTTTAGACAGGAAGCAATTGTCATAATGGGCGTTTTGAACTTCAGTAATTGATACTAAAAACAAATGAGAACAAGCTGCCTTCGCCGTGTTCTCATTCTGTAAAACATCCATAAGCGAAGAGAATGAGCACTTGTTTTTACTATTTTACGTCTCTCTCTCTCTCTCTCAAAAAGTATATTTCCGTGATTCCATTCTACTAATTAATCATATTCTTACTAGAAATATAATTTGAAAACGTCTTTCATCTGAATTTTATGTAGATTTTTTTGTCTCTAATTTTTGCCAGAAAATATTTCTTTCAAAACTTTTGTTGTTAAATCTTTACGGCAATTTTTTTTTCTTTTACTGCTGAAACATTGCGCTATTCTTTTACAAGATTACTGGGGGTATTATAGATTATAGTAGAAAGTTGATTGGCTGTCAAGATGCTCTACATCCATTAGGTCATTATGAATATCAATCATCGAACTCACTGGAACGTGAAATTATAGATATCACAGATACCATTGATGGTAAAACTGGGCTCGCATTTTATAGATCCGTTCCAGACCTTGATTCTTTGATTTAAGGGCTCCTCTCAGCGCAGAGTCCTGGAAATGGCTGGATGAACGTTCCTGATCTTGATCACTTGAATGCAAGAGTTTCGTGGATGTCCGTCCTGGAAATGTGTGGACGAAGGTTTTCAGAAATTAAGGCAATGAATAGCGTCGCTGGCGGTCACCAGTCCTGGAAAAGTATGGACTAACGTTCCAGATATTTCATTCAGATATTAATCTCTGTGAAGTCAAGATTTAATTGCTGCTTATTTTATCATGTTTTAATAGAGACAAATAGAAACGAAAATTATATCCAAAATTTCATAACCATAGTCATTGCAACAAGAGTTCGCTAAAATAGACAAATTGACAAATCATTCCGTCATCATGTATGGACAGTGTTATGGGTGACAAAATAGATTCTTAATTTTATACGAGATTTGATGCGAAGACTGAGAAGTTTTGATGTATGAAATCAATACGTCTTAAGTTGATTTATTGATTCCTTAATCTGGCATCTCAGTGTGTTTAAGAGTCTTCTGTTAAGTTCCGGTGTCACTTCTCATGAATCGAGGGGTCGCAGAGATAAAGAAAAATGAACAATGTAATAGATTTGTACAAATTAACTGTTTTAAGTTTGTATATGTTTATTTGCTTATTTTCATGTCCCTGAAATGCAGTCGTGCGGTCAAATGATACTGACAGGCCAAAGGAATTTGCCCACCTCTCTCTCTCTCTCTCTCTCTCTCTCTCTCTCTGTTCCTCGTTGGACGAGTGGTTTTCGCGCTCGGCTACCAATCCAGGGGTCCGAAGTTCGATTCTCGGCTCGGCCAACACGGAATCAGAGGAATTTATTTCTGGCGATAGAAATTCATTTCTCGATATATATAATGTGTTTCGGATCCCACAATAAGCTGTAGGTCCCATTGCTAGGTGACTAATTGGTTCCTAGCCACGTAAAAATATCTAATCCTTCGGAGAGCTGTTAATCAGCTCAGTGGTCTGGTTAAACTAAGATATACTTAACTTTCTCTCTCTCTCTCTCTCTCTCTCTCTCTCTCTGTGTGTGTGTGTGTGTGTGTGTGGTGTGTATGTGTGTGTGACAGAGAGAGAGAGTAGTTTAGACAATGGATACAGGGACGCTTCTCTTCGATATTCAGTAGTATTTGGGGTGAAGGCCTTGCTTTTTTTTTATTTGAACGTAGCCAGGCAAATGCTCATGTTGCTACATCAAAAATTCTTTTTTTTTTTGAGAAATATTAGGAATGGTCACCGCCTGTGGTTCCCTTCCAGATTTGGTGAGTTCATCTAGCCCATACCATTCCATTCTGGATTTATTTAATGTCGTGTAAACTGGAATTTGTTTGTCTTCTCATTAATTCATGTTTATTTATTTTTTGGATATACTGAATGTCGTGTAGAGTGTAATTTGTTCATTTGAATTCTTATTTATTTTTATTAATTATTCTTCAGATTTACTGAATGTTGTGTAAAGTGGAATATGTTCATTTGTCTTCTCATTTATTCATATCTATTTATTTTTTGGATTAATTGAATGTCGTGTAAAGTGCAATTTGTTCATTTGTCTTCTCATTTATTGATATCTATTTATTTTTTGGATTTATTTAATGTCGTGTAAAGTGGAATATGTTCATTTGTATTCGTATTTATATTCATTAATATTGTCAAGCTGAAAATCTGCTCTACCTCATTTATAGAAGTTATTTGGGAAAAATTCAGATTCAGTTTCAATCTGTTTATGCCATAGCCGCTTCTCCTCCACTGTAAGACCTGACATGGTCCAACCAGGAGGGAAGCGGAACCACGCTCTCCAGCCCCTTTTAGCGCGGTCATATCCGGTGATGAGTATTATTAGCTTTGCTCGTGTTTACGCGCGCGTTCTCCGGTGTTTCTGCGTGCATTTAAATTGGGTGTAAAGGTGGAGTCATGTCGTTGAAACATTCTGGGTGTTTATGGTTCCGGGGACAAATTAACCTGAGAAGATAAAAGTGTTATAAATAACCTTTTACTGCGATTGTGCCTATCATATCACGTCCATTATATGTAATTGCACTTAAGTTATTTTTGGATGACATACTAAGCTTTTAAATCATATTGTAAGCTGCGCTGTCTTTCTTTATAAAACTTTGTAGGATTCAGTTACTGTATTGTTATACATTGGGAAACAACAAACAAACAAACAAACAAACAAAAAATGAAAGTAGTTATGAGGTAGGGACAGATATACTTTGTATATCTGTCAAACCTTTGTCGGTTACAGTGGCTTTATTCATGCATAATTGCAGTGGTTATAATTATATGTTAGTTTAACAAAAGCGGAGTCGGTAATGAGGGCAATTCTACAAACGCAAACTTAATGCATTGCATTCTCTTTATCTAACATAAGAAAGAATATAAATATGACCAACCGAGTGTAGTACCTTTCCCAAGTCTGCTGGTTACTCCGGAGCATCCAAAACCGTTCAATCATAACCGCCTCCACCTTCATTTATGTACCTCATAACTATCTCTTGTATTACTAAGTAGAGTCTGAGGCCATTAAATCACGCCCTTGGTCCCTAAGTGCAGGGGTCTGCAGCCGAAGGACGCCAAAGGGCATGAGACAGTGTGCAGAAGGGCCTGGTTAGTGTGAGGCCGCGTGGCACTCCGGTCAATGAGTGCCTAATGAGCCTCTGATTGTGGCACCTTCTTGTTTATGTCACTTGCCCCGACAACTACTGTCTGTAAGTACGGTGGTCCGTTCGCCAAAGATGTCTGAAGATTAGGTGGAGAGCGAAGACATATATACTCGATGGTTAAAGGGGTTGCCTTGTATTATTATGTAAATAAATACATTTTGTATATACGATGACGCAAAAATACTCACGCTTGTGTTTATAGTTTGTTTTTATCTTTTTCTATTTTTGTTTACACGGACTTACAAATATGCTTTCATTAATTTGGGTAATCGCGTACATACCACTTTAGTGTATGTATGCATGTATGTATGTGTGTATATATATATATATATATATATATATATATATATATATACATATATATATATATACAGAGAGAGAGAGAGAAGAGAGGGAGTATATATACTAGTTAGGAGTCCCAAGAAGACAGCAGCCTTAGAAGGATGCTTTATTTATGTGAAACGTTTCATGTTGCTTCAACACATCATCAGTCCGCAATTATTAGATTTTTTCTTATATAATAAATTACAAGATAAAAGCAGAAATTATTACCAAAAAATCGGCTAAAATTAAATCATTTAAAAATTTAAAATAAAAACAAAATATGAGTAAATGAGGAAGGCTACCTATTGAAGGAAAGGGAAGAGCCAAGTGACCACAACAGTTCGTACATGCCAAGATATATATTATAATCTTTGAACATTAGGGTAGATTATTATTATTATTATTATTATTATTATTATTATTATTATTATTATTATTATTGTGAGTAGTAGTAGTAGTAGTGGTAGTAGTCAAGCTGAATTCCTTGGACTTATCATAGCAAACTTCTTCACATTCGAATCACCATCATGTGTGGAGTGGAAGCAAAGGGCAAAGAAGGATTAGAAATTATTACCTATTTTAGAAAAGCAATCGGTAGATTTCAGTTACCTCATTCATGAAGAAATAAATATAAAGCAGGCAGTAATTGTATATATAGATATATAAAGCTGAACCATCAACAAGGAAAAAAAACGGCGTGTTTTAGCGTTACTGACAACACAAGAGGGAAGAGGGCCATGGCTGAGAGGCCATGACTAAGCCAGAATTAGAAAGCATTGGTTATATGGTCACAAACCTTTCATAAGTGTAGTACTATATGTTATGTATATTCGGGTTTGACAAGTAGCGGCGTGTATATTCCAACAAATCAAACAAATCCATTTGAAATGAAGGGATTTAAAGTAATCTGTGAGAAACACTACTAAAATACTTCAGAGAGATTACATAAGCTTATATGCATTTCCGTCTCAGTTGGGATGGTGCAAATCCAGAGGTATACACCACCAGGCTTCTAATAAGCTTCAACACTAGCCAGCCATGAATTGGCCCAGGCTGGCATAAGGCCAGATGATCTATTCCTTTAATTTCATTCTTCATAGTACATCAGTAACTCAGTAACACGACTCAGTGATTCGTTCTGTCTACTTGGAGCGAGGTGTGATAAGTTTAGTACATCTTAGTTTAACCAGACCACTGAGCTGAATAACAGGTCTCCCAGGGCTGGCCCGAAGGATTAGATATTTTCACGTGGCTGTGAACCAATTGGTTACTTACCAATGGGACCTACAGCTTATTGTGGGATCCGAACCACATCAACAAATTAATTTCTATCACCAGAACTAAATTCCTCTGATTCCTAGTTGGCAGAGAGTAAGGTGTGATGCTGGCGGGAAAAGATTCAGTTATTACTACTACTTAAAATAATAATGATTTTCCTGTTATCTAGAACTTCGAATTTCTAATATCTTGATCTTGCTGGCGTCACATGTTAATTTTTTCTTGTGATTACTTTCATCCTTTCCTGGTTCTTCGCCATAAAGTATGAGGTTCTGCATCGCTGCTGATAAAGGTTCATATTTATCTCTACATGAACCTCTCTCTCTCTCTCTCTCTCTCTCTCTCTCTCTCTCTCTCTCTCTCTCTCTCTTCTCGTCCAGATGATCTCTGAAAGATGACACGACAAATCGGGGACAAAATCAAACAAAGGAGCAAGTAATGAGGTCACTTGAACCTCGTGACCTGGTTCTGGCGGCGTCCACTGGCTTCAGTGTCCCTTTGTAGATATACGACGAGGTCATTCGATGTCAAGCGGGGTCACGCGTTAAGGGAAACCCCAGTTTGTTGGTAGCATTGGGTTTTGGTTTCATGGTGCGTGTGACGCCCCTCTATTTTGCCCAGGACGTTGCTACTGTGGGAGAGCTTTGACAGTAAACATATGTTGTTTCACTCTTGCTGGTAATTAATGGAGAGAAGTTTAAATTAAACTGTAATAACAATAATAATAATTGTAGTAGTAGTAGTAGTAGTAATAATCATTTGTTGTTTCACTCTTCCTGGTAATTAAGGAAGAGAAGTTTAAATAAAACTGTAATAATAATAATAATAATAATAATAATAATATAAAATAAATAATAATAATAATAATAATAATAATAATAACATTTGTTGTTTTACTCTTACTGGTAATTAATGGAGAGAAGTTTAAATGAAACTGTAATAATAATAATAATAATAATAATAATAATAATAATAATAATAATAATAATAAACATTTGTTGTTTTACTCTTACTCGTAATTAATGGAGAGAAGTTTAAATGAAACTGCAATAATAATAATAATAATAATAATAATAATAATAATAATAATAATAATAATAATAATAATAATAATAATAATAATAATAATAATAGTAGTAGTAGTAATAATCATTTGTTGTTTCACTCTTCCTGGTAATTAAGGAAGAGAAGTTTAAATAAAACTGTAATGATAATAATAATAATAATAATAATAATAATAATAATAATAATGATAATAATAGTAATAAAAGTAATAATAATAAACATTTGTTGTTTTACTCTTACTGGTAATTAATGGAGAGAAGTTTAAATGAAACTGTAATAATAATAATAATAATAATAATAATAATAATAATAATAATAATAATAATAATAATAAACATTTGTTGTTTTACTCTTACTGGTAATTAATGGAGAGAAGTTTTAAATGAAACTGCAATAATAATAATAATAATAATAATAATAATAATAATAATAATAAGTAATAATAATACCTTTGGGAATGTATTATACCAACTACCTGCAGACAAGAAAAATATGAAAAAAAATAAAGACACTTTGCAAACTAAATACCGTTGAAACAGCAGTTGTTCTCAATAACACCGCCCTAAAAGAGGGACTCCTTCCAAACAATAATAATGATGATGATAATGATAATAATCGATTTCAGCAGTGTCCACCCATACGCAATAGCCCCCCACCTTACCCACCATAACAGTGTGAGAAGATGCAGCGCCCCCCCCCACAGCCCACGAATTTCAGATCTTTAGCGCCAGTAAATCAAACCCGAACCAATTTTTCCGTCGAAACGAGGCGCTGTGTTCCTGTCATTGACGGCAAACGACTCGGGGCATCTGAAACAATGCGCATCCGGGGGCATAGGGGCGGTCTCCGCCCATTTGTGGTTTCTGTATCGAATCCATTGTTTCCTTTGTATCTCGGGAAATTTCAGACAAACGATGCCGATTGAGCGGCGAGCACTTGCTCCGTTCGCTCTGCGCTGGGAACGTTCCACAAAGGCCGCTGATGATGTATGAGATCGCAGCTTTTAAGCAGTTAAAAAGGTCCTCCTTTCGCCTTTATTGGCTGTTAAAGAGGCCTGATTCTCTCTCTCTCTCTCTCTCTCTCTCTCTCTCTCTCTCTCTCTCTCTCTCTTCAGGAGTTAAGGAAGTTTCTCTTTTTATCAATAAGAGAGCGTGTGTGAGAGGTCTTTCTCCTTTATCAGCAATTAAGGGAGGCCCTCTCTTTTTCTCTTTTCAGGAGTTAGAGGTTTCTCTTTTGATCAATAAGAGAGCCTGTGTGTGAGGTCTTGCTCTTTTATCACCAATTAAGGGAGGCTCTCTCTCTCTCTCTCTCTCTCTCTCTGCAGGAGTTAAAGAGGTTTCTTTTTTTATCAATAAGAGAGCCTGTGTGTGAGGTCTTGCTCTTTTATCACCAATTAAGGGAGTCTCTCTCTCTCTCTCTCTCTGCAGGAGTAAAGAGGTTTCTCTTTTTATCAATAAGGGAGCGTGTGTGAGAGGTCTTTCTCTTTTATCAGCAATTAAGGGAGTCTCTCTCTCTCTCTCTCTCTCTCTCTCTCTCTCTCTCTCTCTCTCTCTCTCTCTCTCTCTCCAGGAGTTAAAGAGGTTTCTCTTTTTATCAATAAGAGAGCTTGTGAGAGGTCTTTCTCTGTTATCAGTAATTAAGGGTCTCTCTCTCTCTCTCTCTCTCTCTCTCTCTCTCTCTCTCTCCTCCAGGAGTTGAAGATGGCTTTCTGTCAATTTTAGTAGGTATAGATATCCCTTTATTTTTTATTTTTTTTTAGGAAGAAAGGTATCTTTTTTCAGTTAAAGAGATTGCTCTTTCTTTCGTAATTTTGAAAGAGGTATCTTCATTTTTTGTAGTTGAATAAGTTTCTCCTACCATTTTTTCAGAAGTTAAAAGGTTATA
>NC_061097.1:48145647-48192693 GCF_015104395.2 Macrobrachium nipponense | reverse complement strand
AAACACGCGATCAGTAACTACAATATGGAAGCCATTTTGTTTCTACAGGTCAGTGATAATAAACTTGAATCTCAAGGAAAACGAGATAATGCTTTCTAGCAGTTGCCTTCCTTTGTAACAATTGTGCATCAATGTAGTTTCACAGTTTCTTTGCTGACATTTTATATCAGCAGACTATATGTTATGAATATGCATTACAGTTGTTGGTGAGGATGAATATTGCATTTTAGTACAGAATATAATTAGGTGGGATTAGGTAACTTTCACACATACAATATATCATATATGTATGTGTGTATATATAATAATTATATATATATTAATATATATATATATATATATATATATAATATATATATATATATATATATATATATATATATATTATATATATATATATATATAATATATTACATAGTTAACCCAGATTTAGTGCAGCGCAATATATTTCACATAGACATAATCTGCCCTTTTTGGCAGACACAGACGCAGACGAAGACACAAAATGAGGCAGTGGGACGCTGAATCCCATCATTTACGTTTTCCCCTTTTGGGGGGGTGGGGGGGGAATAGTAGATAGTCCTCGAGGGGGAGAAAAAAAGAAATTTCTCTCTTAATCTTCACCAAACAGTGGAAGGTCACGCGTCTACCGGCGGACTCATTAACAAATAGTCATTAATTGGCTTAGTGTCATTCGCCTTCTGTCGCTTGTGCCTTCCATTGTCGCTATTCCATCGGGGAAAAACGATTTCGATTTATTTATTTTATTTAATTTATTTATTTATTTATTTTGCTTTTTGGATGGTATTTTCAGGCATAACGATTTCATTTTTATTTTCTTTTTCTCTCTTTCTTTCGTTGTTTTTGTTTTTTGTTTTGCTTTTTTGGATGTATTTTTTCAGTTCTTGGTTTGACTTTTCCTTTCATTGCGTAATTTTGCTTGTTCTAGGTTTTGTTTGTTCATTTTACTTAATTCATTTGTTTAGGGAGGTCGATGGCCGAGTAAGTGTCTTTTTCTTAAATACGGATTTGTTTTCAAATAAATATAATTTTTATGTGCAATGATGATGATAATAATAATAATAATAATAATAATAATAATCAATATAATAATAATAATAATAATAATGTTCTACGGGATCCACAATAATAAAAAATGTTGCGAGTTCGTTTATACTCGAACTCGCAACATTTTTTATTGTTGTGGACCCCTAGAACATTATATATACTCTCACGAGCGAACTCGAGCTACCAGACTGATAGGCGAGCACGCAACCCATTGGCCCAAAGAGGAACTTAGATTTATCATGAAAGAAAGAAAAGTTGACAGAAAGGTGGCAAGGAAAGCAAACGGGGCCGCCTTTCATTTTTTCGCAGCTTATACTCCATTGTCGGTATCTTGATTTTTACTTCGAAGGCTAAAATTACTACTAAATCAGGCATAAACGATACAGATGTGAAGACAGGCTTTGCTTTTACCCATATAGCAAAATCAGTGAAGTATCTTGTAGGTCTTTTTCCCCCAGGACTCCAGAATCATACTGTGTATACCTTTTTCGGCAATGTATACTAATGCGTTCTCTCCTCATGAATCAACCATATTGCCAGGGTAAGTCATAGTTTTTGTCTGCTCGAGAACAAGGAAAGCGTGCCGATAAAATATTTTTTTTTTAATGCTATACGGTATATATGCATTTTTTAAAAGTAATGAATGTGTATGAACTTGTATATATGCACAAATATTAAAGTCCGTATTATTAGTATTCGACTATGTCTATATATATATATATATATATATATATATATATATATGATATTACGTATATATACATATATGTATATATATATATATATATATATATATATATATATATATATATATATATATATATATTACGTATATACACACACACACACACACACACACATATATATATATATATATATATATATATATATATATATATATATATTATATATATATTATATATATATATATATTATATATATCTATATATATATATATATAATATATCTTACTTATGTGCATATGTGTGTGTATAAGTACGTAAGTGTGCGCATGTGTGTATGTGATTAAAAGAGAAAATTGGGGGAGCCGGAAAATGTAGTCTGGGTTACGTCGCTGTTGACAAAGGTCGATATTGGCACAATAAACCTCCTGTGGCACCCTGATTGCCTCTGCCCGACACCCTACATCCTCCGCTCCCTTTGCCACACACCAAACGCCCTTGAATGACCTTTTATCTCTGTGGAAAATGTCTTAATGAATACTTCTGACGGGTCAAAATTCACAGTGAGCAGCGCTCCATTTTTGTTGGAATCTCCTTGATATCTGAATAAATCGGACAGCCATAAATCTACTGAGCTTAATTAAAGTTTTTGGCAGCGATAAGGGTTAATTGCTCCGCGTGTAATTAACTGGGACAGATGGGTAATGACTTGAGTCAACAGGACGCTGTTTGCCTCCACCTGTTATTGGTAAGGCAGGAGATGTGGCTGCCGAAGCGAATGGTCGCAGGCAGTTGGGGGGGGGAGAGATGCAAGACAGGGAATGGCTGATGGCAGAAAGTGGGTTGTGGGTTGTGGGTGGGGGTGGGGGTGTTAAGTTTGCCCAACTAAGCCACTAGGAACCTCCATCACACAGGCGCCACCACTGTTTGCTGCCAACCAATTAACACGGCACCCTCTCTCTGGTCTCGTTATTCCTGGACGTGTTCCGGGAAGCGGCCAAAACTAAAACGAGGGTTTTTCGTCGAATTGGTGCAAGTTTGTGGATTTCCTTGGATGGGGCTAAAAGGATGGATAGGGGGACGCCCAGAAGCAATCCAGGGAGATGAGGAAAAATGATAAACCAGGAAGCTTGAGCAACAAAATAAATATCCAGGGGAAAAGAAGAAAAATAAAATTATGAACGGTGTGAAACCAGGAGGACGAAGACGAAAAATATTAGTAAACCAAAAAGTTGAAGAAAATATGTAGTAATGGCAAATATTAATGAACCTGGAAGATACATGGAGTGTAGTTTATATTAAAGGGGTGGTGCGTCTCAATTTAAGCTGTCATCGACGATTTTGAATCGTTCCAATTAGTGTACTTAGTCGAAAGTTCCGAGTTATTTTGGGTTTTTCATAGGATAAGTCATAAAATATGCGTTTATAAGTTAAGAAGACTAACGTTATAAACTGGAGTGGGGTCTGTAACTGCAACTAAAAATATATGCCTCAGCTTTCCATTATATATATATATAATTTTTTTTTATGTAAAAAGTAAAAAGGAAATGATGCAATATCTCCCTTGGACAATCGAAGATTTTCCCATCACATGATAATGCAAGGACATGATTTATGGTTTCATTACCACCAAGTCATAAGATTCATAAGATAGTTTTATGAAAATGACTGCCGCCATCTCATTTTTTTTTTTTTTTTTTTTTTTTTTTTTTCTATAGATGCTTCCCAGTGCTTAGTAGTGAACATATTAAGCATTAGTGGATGGTTGGAAAGTATAATGTCAGATCTTTTAAATAAGAACATTTTGATAATTATCGTCCTATAAAAAGCAGAATTAGCTTTCTTCATTCATTCGCAGTGATATATTTCCCAGCGATACATCTTTAGTATAACACTGATTATTTTATGCACTTAAAATACACCTAAGTATATGCAGATTTTTTCTTACTTTCATACTAATGGTTAATGAAATTCTAATCCTAAAGGAAGGAGTATTATAGTTTGTGTAGTTTGGATTGCCTTCTGTTTGTGAGAATGCATACATTGAGATCAGTTCGAATTCAGAATTTAAACAGGATTCATATTTATATTCATTATATTTTTGTGGGCGATAATCTTAGGATCATAACCGACTTATTTTATTATTTGAATTAGGAATTCAACTTCTGAGGTCAAAGACGACTTTCCGATTGAATAGTAAAAAAAAAAAGAATTCCAATTTTAGAAAACACTGAATCTTGATGAGCTAATAATACTAACCCTAGAATGTAATAAACGGGTATTCGCTGATATATCCTCATAACTGACTTTTTTTTTCTTACCTTTTATAAGATCGATATGTAAGCAACTTGTCGAGGTTAATCTTGAAATATCTGTGACATTGATATTTTTACTGTGCTTTGCATTTTATTTAGCTAATATTAATACCTGTGTAGTGTATATGATACATAGTATATTACCTACATGAGCATCAGTACATTTCTAGTTATTTTTTTTACTTAATTACAACATCTTTCTGAAGCAGATCAGTCGCATCATTAGAGGCCAAAAAGGCTTTTGTCTTCATTCAACCTCTTTATTGTTTTCTTCTGATCTAGCCTGGGAAGGGACATTAGCTTCACATCGCATCAGTCCCTAAATAAAAAAATGATACAATTAAGCTATCAGAAAGTTGAGACTTCCTTCAAAGATACTTATTTTCAGGCTAACAACTGCAATTTTATTTTATTGTTGGGGCCTTTCTATAATAATAATAATAATGATAATAAAAATAATAACAATAATGATAATAATAATAACGTTTAGGTTTGAGTCATAAGTAAATACAGAACGCAGAGATGCTGTAGCATCAAGAGGGGAAACAGCACTGACTAGTATGATAACAGTAATGACAATATTAATGTTCTGTCAATAACAGAAGTAGTAAACGGAGCAGCGAAGTTCAGCATCTCTCTCAAGCGGCAATGAAACGCATCAAATCTTCTAAAACATTCGATCTATAGTTGCATAACAGATTTTTCTTATCGACTTCAAAATTCATTAAACAACGACATGAAAGCGAGCCGAGCATCGTGGCGTCTTAATTTGGAGGAAATTTTGTAAACAACGCTAATCTAGGGTACCCCTGTTCCGATTATCGGAAATACCTTAAAAGTCTCAAATTGGGGCATCTGGTTTGACCTAACTACCCTTGGGTCGAGGGGCCAAACTGCTCGTTGGGGCTCTTAATTGGTAGTTGAGGTACGAAAGTTCACACTCGAAATCCACTCGGCTTGTTGGCAATTAGTTGTGGTAGCCATATGGGGAAAATCATCTGTCAAGGAAGAGGTTATCTCTCTCTCTCTCTCTCTCTCTCTCTCTCTCTCTCTCTCTCTCTGTACTATATGCCTAATGTGGTGAAAAAACAACAAACAGTAATTGTAATATTTATAACTGCATAAAACTATCAGTGTCATAATCAACGTTATCGTTATATTTACTTTTATTGTTAACAGTAGCGGTAAAAATAATAGTGTAGTAGTCTAATCGTGAATTTTATATGCAAAAATCTTTGAAAATTCTATACTGTTTGAACGGGTTCTCTGTTGAATCATAAACAGCGTTATACACTATTACATTCACACACACACACACACGCACACACACACACATATATATATATATAATATATATATAGATAATATATATTATATATATATATAAGATATATATATCTATATATATACTCTATATATATCTATCTAATATATATATAGATATTATAATATAGATATATATATTTATATCTATATAGTATAATAAAATACAATATAAAAACCGTTTCCCTTAATACAGTGGTTTCCAACCTTTTCTAATTCTCGGCCCCCTTCATTGAATGGCACATTATCTGAGCCCCCCCTATCACTGTAATTGTCCTGGTATAGTCGGCACATGTCAATAATTCACAATATTATACATATACATATATATATATATATATATATATATATATATATATATATATATATATATATATAATCTATATATATTAATGATATGATATGCTTACCTTCACTAGTGCAATCAGTACATTTTTCATATTTGCAAAACGTTACTTTTGTTATCGTTTATAATTGTTTAATACATAATTAATTCCTTAATATAGAAATTGAAATAGTTTGTATATTTAAACAACTCAATTTTTTTATTTATATCTCAAATATTTTCTCAGTATTTTGAAATTCTGAATTCCATCATAATTAATAGTTTTCAGATATCATTATCTCCTTCATCGAGCATTTGCGTCCCCCCTGGCAGCCTTTCGGGGGCCCCCAGGGGGATGCGCCCCACAGGTTGGAAACCACTGCCTTAATATGTGGTGTCTAGAGAAAAATTAGATGGTGGTTTTAACTTCTGAATCGTTAACGAACCCGTATCTGAAGAAAACTCCATTACAAAATAACGAAGAAAAAAATATTGACTTTCCTTAAAAAATGGCATGTAAGACGTTTCCATTTTTTTTTTATCTGATCCTTAATCATAGCAATATAAGGGTATGGAAGTTGAACAGAATGTTAGTGTTTTCCATATAATGAGCGTAATAGATTTTACGATCTTGTGAGAACGAACGTGAGTCTACAGTGAATTAATGCACTACTATGAGATTCAGGGCCTCTGTAACACGGTTTTTTGGACTTTGCTCTTTGTCAAAGCATCGGATGTAGCTGAAAGTTGACATGTATATTTTACAACCACACACAAATTTTGTCAGCATTATCAATAACCTAAACCCGATAGTTTTAATTTTTATAGAGTAAAAATGATCTAGCCGACGCCATGGCCAATGATTACGAGCCAAGAGTCGAAAAACATTCATTACGTAAGCAAAGTAAACACCTTTTGACGTAATGTTGCGCCGCCCATCCACTAGACAGAAACCCATTCACCTTGTTCCATCGGCTCTGAAACCCAAAGACTTTATGAATGGCGGAACGATACATAGATGTGGGTGGGGTATCTGTGCTAGCGTAGTAATACTACTGTAGCAGTAGTGCCGCAACAGTTTAGCAGTAATATACATGAATTAAACGTTTAGGCCAACTGTTGGGATCCTTGAGGATCATTTAGCACTTCTTACAACTACTCGAGAAATGAGTTTTTATAGCCAGAAGTTAGATTTTCTAATCCAACAATGCCCATGATAGCCTTCATTGTTATCCTGAATTATAACGAGGCCAAAGTGGGTGGAAGCTCATGAAGTTATCATTCTGACGATAATTATTGGTGAAGGTACCGGCTATTTTTTTTTCAGTAAATAGGTAGATAGCCAATAAATAAAAATTGCATGACATTGGATACAGCAGTTATCAAATCAAGCTTGTCTACTATGTTTTTGAAAATTACCATCTATTCCCTACATCTTGTCAATCTGATTGGGACCTATAAAGCAGACTGTAATTTCTTAGGAAACTTCTTTTGGGAGTTAGACTAATAATCGAAGTGTTTTTGTATTTATTAACATATTTTGTTGGTTTGTTCATTATGACAATTATCAGTGGAGAGGTTCAGAGTTCATAAAGGTGTGCTGCTTTGCTTGTATTTAAATTTGTTTGTCATTGTTGCCAGAGGTATAGCCTTTGTTACGTATAGCCAATCATCCATCGAGAAAGAGGGAAGAAATGCTGTCATAAGTTACGTAACGAGTGCGTTCGAAACCTTTTCTCTGAGTAAGTTGGCCCGCCTTCAAAAAAACAAAAAAGGTCACTTTACATTGTAAGTACCAAATTTATTCAACCTACGTAATGCAGAATACAGTCAAAATTTATGTGTAGATATAATGTGTATTCTGAGTAAACGTTATATTTATGAAATGCATAGATAAAAAGTTATTGCGAAAAAACCGTGTTGACAGAGGCCCTGAATCTCTTAGTAGCTGCGGATTGCGGTCTGGAAGGTGAAAGAAGCAGTTTAAGATCGATTCAAGAAGGTGAGTAATTAATTCCATAGATGCTTGGAAGTTGACTGAGAAAATGCCTTTGTCGCTCTCGAGTTAACTGACATCTTGTATAAGCCACTATTTTCCGAAGCCCCTATTTTCCTAAGCCATTATTTTCCTAAGCCACTATTTTCCTACGCCACTATTTTCCTAAGCCCCTATTTTCCTAAGCTCCTATTTTCCTAAACAGACCCTACCAACAGGTTCTAGTATTTACGGAACTATTGTAGATTCAGGATGAAAGGATGAGGTCAGAAATGTAAGGATTACGACATTTTTATAGCATCTTAATAGTACTGATGAGGATGATAACATTATCCTCACTGTCATTATTTTATAGAAAGATGATTAGGAATGGTGGTTTTCTTGGGCCGATGATGATGATTGAAGTGAAGGTGCTTTGTTGCTGCATTGCCGATAGATAATATAATGTTACCGATAATACTACATCTAGTTAGAGAGAGAGAGAGAGAGAGAGAGAGAGAGAGAGAGAGAGAGAGATAGGAAACGATAAAGATGATTACAAAAGACTTGAAATGAATAATTTATGTAGTGGAGAATGAAATTATGTTGCTATGACAAAATGATTAAGAACAAGGAAAGAGAGAAATTGAATGAGAATTAAATTCGATATTAAAAGGAAACGGGAAAGCGTGGAAAAAATAGCCAAGATGACGAGCAATAATGATATATTTGGAATCTCGAGGAAAATATTTGGAAACAAACAAAAAGAAAGAAAGAGAATGGGAATCAATACTGATAATCTTTAACAGTTTAACGGCATGGGTTATGCGCCCAATATTTCATCTGTAGAAGTGAACACCTGACCTAATAATATGGTATATCAGATTGCAAATCATGCCAAGATTGCTGGCGAGTGGATCCTTCACCCCATAGCTTTAAGACCACCCTGGAAAACAAGAATGTCTACAGGTCAAGGGTGACTTGAAATGCCTCTCTCGATCTAACTATACTCCGTTTTTTTCCATCTGTCCACCCGCCTGTGGTGTTTGCGTATGGTAACACTGAATCCCTGGCTTTAGATAGTTACGCTATGTGTAAGTTTTAGGAAAGTTAAAGGATATCTGGGTACATTTGCAACTGAAAAGTGTTTTAATAATTTACTGTATGCGAATTACACCGTTAATATTCGAAATAGGATATTGTTATTATTGTTGAATGTAAGCTGAATGTATATATCTAAAGCCCGGGACGCAGTGTTACCATAAGCAAACACCGCAGGCGGGTGGACAGATGGAAAAAAAACGAGTATAGTTTCATCTACGGAAACCTTGCATTTAATTTGATTCCAGACTTGTTCAAGAAAGTGCCCGCTTTCCCGTAGGAGGGTAGTGCCGTCAGTGCCCCTCATGCACTAACTAAGGTTCCTTACATCGTCCCCTTCGGTCCCTAGATGCAACCCTCTTTCATTCTTTTTACAGTACCTCCGTTCATATTCTCTTTCTTTCACCTTACTTTCCACCCTCTCCTAACAATGATTTAATGATTCCAGGTAAATGTCTCGAAGTCAATTACTCGAAAGCTAACGAAGTCAATTGCTCAAAAAATTATTTCTTTAACTATCAATTGATCGAAATATAGATTGCTCGAAAGCCTATATTCATTCCGTGAACTACTCGAAAGCCGATATTTATTATTTAAACGATCAATAATAAGTATTTATCTGTTAAACACCACTGTTCAGTACCATATCTTAACCGTTAATGACCTTTTTTTTATTTAAATTTTCGTATTGTTGATTCGCTTTTTATTATTATCACTGTTGATGACAGTATCACGAAACAAAGGGGGAATCACAACCGTGTAGGAGACGTTGGTGGAATTAAAGTGGCGAAAGCAGTGGAGAAAGTGAGAGAACATGTTATGAAAAGTCGAGATACATCACAATATATTGTATCATGTGCCTCAATAGAGTAAGTGGTGCAGGTACAGTAAAAATATGAAAAGAACCACCCGACACGCAGTACACGCTCAAGAAAAAATGTTGGTTAGCTTTGCCAGAAAAGTTACCTCGCTTTTGATATCCCCGAAGAGTTTGCAAATACGAGCAAAGATGATTTATTCCTTATTTATGACTCCGGTCCCACAAATGGTCGTATATCAGTTTTTACACCCTAAAAAGAACCGCGATATCTCGGTAAATTCGGAGCCCTGGCATGTTGTTAGAACATTTTCAACTGTGCCCTCGGTTTTCTGCTCAACATGATGTGAAATCGGATAATATTATACCCCTTGTATATGCAATTGCCTAACAAAACTGAAGAAATCTATAGCAGATAACTGATGGATTTTAAAGAAAAAATACCTATATTCCAGCCATTGACAATAATGATTGATTTTGAACTGGTCAAGGTGAAGGCCTTACAATGCCTAAATGTCTTGTTTTT
The DNA here is from genome assembly GCF_015104395.2 of Macrobrachium nipponense. Lineage (NCBI taxonomy): Eukaryota > Metazoa > Arthropoda > Malacostraca > Decapoda > Palaemonidae > Macrobrachium > Macrobrachium nipponense. The sequence continues at coordinate 48,182,560 of NC_061097.1, read as the reverse complement.
TTTTTGTTTTTTTATTTATTGATTTTTTTTTTTATTTGGTCAAAACCTTCATAGAAAAAAAACAAGGTTAGAGGTTATGTGAGTACAGCTGGGAGCAGATGAAACTACCGTGACTGCGCACAACAAATACAGGATATTGTATCAGAATACAAAAACGGAAAGAATATTTAAGAAGTATTGCACACACTATTTCTTACGAATACAGTAGCCAACATATATTGACAATCTTACTTTTTAACTCGATTTTTTAAACTTATAATGAGTTTTAATTGTTGATATTATTTATTGAACCCATTGTTTTTATTTACTTACAAAAATCTGTAGTTTTTTTTTCTGTAAGGACTTTGTTCATCTTGAGTATTCTTTTTTGGATAGTTCGAGTAATCGTTTTTCGAGCTATGAGTTTTCGAGCAAATGACTTCGAGAAATTTCCGGATACCTGGTTCAATAGTGCAACTGCGAGGATTTCCCCATGCTACACCTTTTAAAACATTTCTACAGTCAGTTTCCCTTTCAGCGCTGAATGACGTCATGAGTCCCAGCGATTGGCCTTGGGCAAAAAAAAAATCCATATTCCAAGAAGGTCCGAGAATTCATGGAAAAAGTCGTAGATGATGACAGAACCAATTGTGAATTTTGGGCAGCAAGTTCACAAGACAGAGGAGAATAGAAATGACTCAATAACTGTTAATGGTAACGTGCTCAAATAGAATTTAGAGCTGCATTTGACCTTATTAACCCTAAGATAATCATAATCTAGACATCGGAGGCTGCGCTCTTGGTTCCGCTTGAGTTTTCGTAAGCGATTACCAATCGGGCAACTGATTGATGTTGACGGTATTTTAAAAACGCTCTTCTTGGGACCCTTGTTGTTTTATATCCTTACAAGTCATATACTCATTAGTCGAGAAAAGGACTTGGTACTGTATGGAAGTGATGGTAGTACTCTGATGCTGGCATTTCCTTCCTCTAGATGCAAAATGAAGTTGCTGTCAGCATTATCGTAGATCTGGAGTGGATCAGTAAGTGGTGGAGTCACTGGTGTTTGGTGATAAAATCGAATCAAAATCAAGACTTAATTAATTAATAAAATAATCCCCCTTGGCTTCTCCCACTCGCTATTTTGCTTTGCAAAGGAAACGCAGTATTTTTTTATTCTGAATATTTGACAGTCTGTGTGTTATATTTCTTGCAGCATTTAAAAAGAAGGACAATATAAATTTGTAAATAAAACTCTTACTGTTGTTTTGCAGTCTTGCTGTATCCACATGTTCTCTTGTGCTTTGTGCAAAGCTGGACAAAGTAATTGAATTTTCATTCTTTCCTCATAAGATATATATGTATACATTATATATATAATATATATATATATACACTGTATATAGACACATATGCATTTGAGGTAACCATGATCACTCAATTAATTTATCTGGGTTCTGACAGAATGCAAGTGAACGTCAATATATCATTGTTATTAGTAATGATATTTGTAATTGTCTGCAAATTTCTTTATCATCTTTTTATCAAACAGAATATCAGAGGCTTATTTACCAAAACAGGAAAGACTTACAGAAGAAAATAATTATACATATACAGTAGATATGTATATATAATAATATTTATATACTATAATATATATATATATTTATAAAAAAATATATATTATGTAGTGTATATCATATTATATATATATGTATATATATATATATTATTATATATGTATGGATGCATGTATTATATAATATATATATATATATATATATATATATAATATATATATATATATATATATATATATATATATATATATATATATAGAGAGAGAGAGAGAGAGAGAGAGAGAGAGAGAGACGAGCGAGATGGAGGGGGGGAGAGGAGATACTATACAGCTGGCCGGCAGTCACACAGACATACACACACACACTCACATGTTATCTGTGTAATGATAAACTTGAAGGACTGTTCGTGCACAGTCCGTCCCCACCTTGACAATTATCATTTGCGGTCAAGACTGTAATGGTTTGTAATAGGATACTTGAGACAAAACATGTAACAATTAGCAAAACATTCCCAATTTCTCCCGAGCCTCTTGTTCTTGCTACCTTCCCTATGCAGTTAACCGATCTAGAACGGCCCTACCGACACCTCCAATGATCATTTAAATGGAAGAAACTGTGCCTAAAATATGCTAATAACCGGTCCAGTGACTGTGCCCAATGGCACGCAGGGTTTCAACCTATGTTTTTGTGTCTGTGTCTTGGGCTGAGTAATTGAGGGTTACCTTTGAAAGAAATGGAATGGCAGGTAGAGCACAAATCCCCAGCCAGCAAGGCTCACTGTCATTGGCTTCCGGGTAGGGATTTTGACCCTTCCAGACCGGGGAGCCGGTCACCCTCTCGCTTCGCCCTGCTCACCGGTCACACAGAGACAACTATAATCAAACATGTAGACCGCTAAACGCCCCATGATTAAACTTTTAGTCCGAGAGTTGTCTATCATTGAAATAGTCACGTGTAAACTCCGAGAAAGAGTCCGGCCGCCGCGCTTCATTCACTGGAGGCGCCTTCCAGACCACAGCGAAGAGGAAACCCCGATTGCAGAGACACGTTCTCACCTTGTCCCGTCCGTACGACAAAACCGCAAGAGCAACTGCGCATAAACGCTCGCCCTAGGCTGCTCGAGAAGCTTGGTGCTTGAGCCGTGCGCTTCGATATTCTTCCGGTAAAGCCGTTCGCCGTCCAGCCTACTGGAATAAGGGAAGGAAGAAGTAAGACTGGATGCCAGGCCAAATGACCCATCGTTTATCCCAGGTGTATGATCTCCAAATTGGCATCGTTTATCGTGAAGGAATGATAACCCCCCGAGGATGACCCCAATGTGCCATTTAGTCGAGATCTATGTGATGTGTATTAACCTCTCTCTCTCTCTCTCTCTCTATCTCTCTCTCTCTCTCTCTCTCTCTCTCTCTCTCTCTCTTCCTTCCTTCTTCTTCTCATAGGAATCCACCTTGAATGATGATGATGATGACCAGCGATGGATATGACTGGACATCTTTGGAGTGTGAGAACCAAAGTTTTAATCTTAAGGAATTTTTTTTTTTTTTTTTTTTTTTTTTTTTTTTTTTTTTTTTTAAGGCTCTGCTTCAAGTTTGTTTAGTTCTAGACATTAGAATTTGTGTGCTACGTTCAGTTTTTCCCCCTTTTTTTCCCCAGTCAAGAGATGAAGGAAATAGCAGATGCACGTGTAACTTATTTACCAAAATGTGATTAGCAAGAACGATTTTGTAAGATATGTAGCATACCAACACCCCACCCCCCCTTCTCTCTCTCTCTCTCTCTCTCTCTCTCTCTCTCTCTCTCTCTCTTGTAGCACAAGTGGTAGGATTCATTACCGAACAGGACTTTCAGTTAGGATCCTGGTTATTAGTTGACTTTTTTTAGGATATGCTCCCTCTCTCTCTTAAAATGGTTTGTTCTTGTCCCTTTCTCTTTCCGCTCCCATGTTTACTTTTCCTTGGGGCTGTCTTCCTGTTGTCTTTTCCTCTCTTCTCTCTTCTCTCTCTCTCTCTCTCATATTTATGTGTATATGTATATATGTCTGCGTAATTTATATTATATATGTATGTGTCTGCTTGTGTGTGTGTGTGTGTGTGTGTGTCTGCTTGTGTGTGTGTCTGCTCGTGTGTGTATATATGTGCGTGTGAGTGTTCAAGTGGCTATAAGTGTACATGTCTATTTATCTATTGATAACCTGGGCACATACTTACATAAAGACATAAACACTTAGTCCATGCGAAAGGTACAACAAATCACCCCTATGACTCAACGTGGGCATTCAACTAACATTACCCAGAGACACGCGAAGCTCTCTCTCTCTCTCTCTCTCTCTCTCTCTCTCTCTCATTCTTCCTAAAGGTTCTCTTTCCCAGTAAGTTAGAGAGACCCATAAATTGTTCTCTCTCTCGTCGAGATGTTACCTAGGGCTAACCTGGGAAGAATATCTCGGGGAATAATAATAATAAAAAGGTCGAAGACTGCGGCGTCTCAAGAGACCTTCCGATATCCACAGTGGTCTTCGTGGTGACTCCTGTGGCCACAGCTCGACACCCAGAGGTCTCGTCTTCATCACCCTCCCCTCTCCCCCTCACCTCCCCATCCCCTCCTCTCCCCTCCCCTCTTTCTCACACTACGCTGTTTCTTTCCAGTCTTATATATATATATGGCCTCTTCCTCTTACTATCCTTCTTCCTCCTCTGTTTTACATACGGTACTCTGACTTTTTATTTCTTATCCTCCTCTTCTTATTCTTCTTCTTCTTCTTCTTTTTCTTCCTCTGATCTATGCCTTTTCGAGCGTCATTCGCCTACTCTTCTTCCTCTTGTTTCTTAGGCAGCTTCATGTCTCCTTTCCCATTTCTTTCACTTTTATTGTCGTTGTTTCTATCCTCTTAACGTTTCTTTCATTTCACCTCGTCATCTTCTCCTTCTAATTCTCATTGTTTACGCTGCCCTTTTCTTCCCTTTGCTTTGTTGCTCACTGTCATTCATTTATTTCTGTTTTTTTTGTGTTATCATTTTTACATCTATTATATATATTAATAATGTTTACCTCAATAATTATTTCCCTGTTTTATCTGTTTTCCTCTGCCTAGTTTAAACTATGCCATCTACTTACGTTGGAAATAAACCGCATTTGAATAGAGGCGATATATATATATATATATATATATATATATATGCGTGTATGTATATATGCAATATAGATATATATATTATATATATATATATATATATATATATATATATATATATATATGTAGTATATATATATATGTATATATATATATATCTATATACATATGTATATATATATATATATGTATATTATTATATATATGTTAGATGGAAGTATATATGTGCGTGTAGTATGTATGATATGTATTATTAATATATATATATATATATATATATATATATATAGATATATATATATATATATATATACTATATATGCGAAGGTGGTAAAGAAGGCCAGCCCAGTAACTTTAATGTGTATGATCCTGTTAATATAATGAAAACAATGATTATAAGCACTTTTCAATATTCATATAAGTTTAAAGGGATTAAATATGAACAGATTTATTTTACCATATTTTCATCAGTGAACTCGTTACAGGGAAAAATTATGGTAATGTAAGAGAGGATCGACACGTCGAGTTCCGACTCTAGGGACATGACGTACCGTCCTGAAAATCTGATGACGTTAACTTCTTTCCATATATTTATATAGAGGCCAGTAATGAGAAAATAACCACGGGTTAGACATTAAAGTAATATACAAATGTTCGTTGCGTTTTTATATGGAGATAAGGACTTTATTATTGACGTATGTATTGCTTCCTTTACTACGTAAGCATTCTTAGCCCTTAAGCTTTTTCCAGTTAAGAATTGCATTTTCTTCATAAACACTAGATTTGATGATATTGTTACCATTATAATCTTAGCGTTAGGGAGAAAGAGTATTTCGCCAAAATAGAAACGCCAAATTTATCTGCTGAAAGACTACTTAAGAATTCTTAAAAAACAAGAAAAATATTCAAGAAAAGAGACATAAATAAATATTCTCTCTCTCTCTCTCTCTCTCTCTCTCTTTCTCTCTCTCTCTCTCTCTCTCTCTCTTATATATATATATATATATATGATATTATATATATATATATATATATATATATATATATGTGTGTGTGTTTGTGTGTGTGAGTAAAAGGAAAGATATCTCTCTCTCTCTCTCTCTCTCTCTCTCTCTCTCTCTCTCTCTCTCTCTCTCAGCTGGCAGTAGAAAAAAGAAAAAGACCGTTTTTGTTATATAGTGCTTCACAAAGAAGCGTAACGTTCTTAAGTATGAAGCCCGTGAATGTAGGGCCCTATGGGCCTCCCGGATTAGGGCATGGGGGTGCGGGTCGAGGAGAGGGGGGGGGGGGGGGGGGGGGGGTTATCCCAGGTGCCCGCCCCCTGATATGGGTAGGAGGAGGATGAGGAGGTCCAACGGGTCATATATTCTTGATGCCCAAGCTCCCATATACCCTAAGTGAGATATAATAAACCCGGGTTAAACCGGAGCTGTATTATGCACACATACATACCGTTGGTCAGCCTTGGGTTTATAAGGCTAAGGCTGCTGGTTTTGGCTTCCTGACGGTAGTAATTTCCAGTGGCCAGGCCATTTTCCAAGGTGGGAGTTATAAAAGACAGCGGAGCGGTGGGGGAAAAAAAAAAAAAACTTACGGTAGGATTTACTATTACGATGAAAAAATAAGACCCGGTCTTAAACATTAGCTTCACAGATACGGAAGGATATAGGGAATTTATCCACAGCAGATGACACGTAACTACCGGTTTGAATAGTACTGTTGCCATCGTTATTATTGTTAGTTAGTGGTTTGTTAGTGTTAGTCGATAGGCAGTCCTATATTTGATTGTTATCCGATTTTCCTACGTGAATAATGAACCTCAGTTTTAAATAAAATATTAATATTTGCTAACATAATCCACAATTATCTAGATAAATTGCATTAATTTTTTTTATTTTTTAGAATTGATAATAAAACTTATTCATATAACTGTGGATTTTTCTTTATTATACAAATTCTTTTACGACGTTTATTATTATTATTATTATTATTATTATTATTTTTTTTTTTTTTTTATCTATCACAGTCCTCCAATTCGACTGGGTGGTATTTATAGTGTGGGGTTCCGGGTTGCATCCTGCCAAGCCTAGGAGTCCCCCACCCACCTTCACTTTTCTTACTATGTGCGCCGTTTCTAGGAGATCACACTCTTTCTGCATGAGTCCTGAAGCTACTTCAGCCTCTAGTTTTTCTAGATTCCTTTTCAGGGATCTTGGGATCTTTGGGCCTAGTGTTCTATGATTATGGGTACAATTTCCACTGGCTATCCCATATCCTTCTTATTTCTATTTTCAGATCTTGCTACTTATCCATTTTTTCCCTCTCTTTCTCTTCAACTCTGGTGTCCCATGGTATTGCGACATCAATGAGTGATATTTTTGTCAATCAACGTCACGTCTGGTCTATTTGCACGTTATCACCCTATCCGTTCTGATACCATAGTCCCAGAGTATCTTTGCCTCATCGTTTCTATCACTCCCTCAGGTTGGTGTTCGTACCACTTATTACCACTTATTATTATTATTATTATTATTATTATTATTAATTATTATTATTATTGTATTATTATTATTATTATTATTATTGTTTTGAACCTGAGTAGAAATGAGATAATAATCATATTATTATTAATATTATTATTATTGTTGTTGTGTTGTTGTTGTTGTTGTTGTTGTTGTTGTTGTTGTTATTATTGTTGCAAGTGTGTCCTCTGAATATTACATACACTCAGCGTCTTTGGTAAAGTATAATTGGAAGGAAAGGTTTAACGTACAAGGAGTATGCCAAAAAAAAAAAAAGCGTGGGCCTAGCAACCCCCACTACTCAAAATGTGACTGTGTGTGTGTGTTCTCATGCGTGAAAGATAGATATATATATATATATATTATAATACCAATATATATAGATATATCATAATGTATACATAAATATATATATACATGATATATATACACAGATATATATATATATATATATATAAGATATGTACATATATATATACATAATATATTCATATATATAATGTATATAAGTATATATATTTATGTATATATATACATAAATATATACATATCCATATATACATATATCTATACCATATATACAGATATATACAATATATATATATATATATATATATACAAAAACATACATATATATATATATATATCTATAATAATAATCATATATATATATATATATAAAATATACTTTATAGCATATAATATATATATATATATATATATATTATATATATATTGTAGGAAGCCCACTAAAATTCGGAAAAAATTGAAAGTTTTTTATTAATTTAAGCTTTCGGAGAGTACATTCTCTCCTCTTTCAGAAAGAGAAATAACTTTTATTTCTCTTTCTGAAAGAGGGAGAGAATGTACTCTCCGAAAGCTTAAATAAAAAAACTTTCAATTTTTTCCGAATTTTAGTTGGCTTCCTACAACATATTAGAACACGGATACAGTGTTTAACTTTGCTATATATATATATATATATATATATATATATATATATATATATATATATATATATATATATATATATATAAATATTCGGCTTTGTAGAGTAAATATTTATATAGAATCTGTACAGCCAAAAGGGGCGATAAGCATTTATGTTTATTAATTGCTTTCCCTTTCACCTGAATATTCCTGTGCGACTCTTGATCGGAGAAGCCTATATTCTTTGTCCATCTCATGCTCAAAAGAAAAGCGGAAAGAAAACTCCATAAAATAGGTTGGGTCAATCTACGGTGAGAGGTAACCACCCCTACCTACCGTTTCTTAAGAGGATATATTTTAGGAATAAGAAAAGGAATTTAAACTAATCAATCATGATTAGTTCTCTGTTCAAATGTCCCCCCATCCTGACACGGCAGATGCGAGCAAGCATCCAAGAATTGAATCGGGTATCTTCATCTGAAAATTAATGAATACAATTGTTGGAGTTTTAAGTAAGAGTTTCAAATCGTAACTTTTAGCCAGGATTTCCTCTCAGTGTCTGCCTCCGCGTTATCCAAATAACAGTGTCAGGTGACTTAGATATTTAATCATTGATCTGCTTCCTCCTCTTCTTGTCTCATCACATCCTCATATCTCTTTTCAGGCACTTACCTCTTCCTAAGTAGTCTAAATCACAAATATGGTTTTTTTTTATCCTTACTGTTCACACACTTCTCATGAATGGTTAGTTTATGTCCTTGTGTCATGCAACCTCGTTCATTATTAGTTTTGTATCCGTCACTTTAGTTTTCATGTGCAGGTATTCTTTAATGTACAATTATTATTATAGTGATTTATGGCAAAACTGTCACAGTTTCAGTAATATAATCAATCTCTGTTCTTAAATACTTTCGTCTTTTCCTTTCGTTTAATATTCACTGTACCCCGTCACAATTTTTTTCATGTTCTCTTTTTTTTTATTATAGAGAGAGAGAGAGAGAGAGAGAGAGAGAGAGAGAGAGAGAGAGAGAGCCGAATTTGAAGCAAGTTCTCGCAAGTGCGTCTTACATTTATACAGAGCACTCGATTGTGCATTCAGATACAACATCGTTTACATTCTCTTGGTCGACAGTTTCACCTTTTATCTTGATAATCCGCCCGCCCCCCCCCCCCCCCACCCCCACCCCACTCCCGCACATTGAGGCTTTCTTGTTGGCACTGTATCATTCTGGCCCACTTTTTAAGGCCACTCCCTGTCTTGTAAACATTCCTAAGGAATATTCAAAGTTGACAGACGATTAGAGATAGTTTGCTTATCATCTTATAGCTCCCAGAATTGATGTCCCCTCGTAGTGGCCACAATTACCAACTTTGAAACATAACAACCCTCCTCGCCCCCCTCCCCCCCCCACCCCGCCCACATCTTTCCTGTCGTTGGTATAGGGGGGTGAAGCTCCCTCCCCCTGAAAGGGTTCTGCCTTCCTTGGCCACAGACTTTCCCATACCGACACTTTCCTTCAGGATTAACAATGACCAAAGTTGGTCTCCCACAGTTCTGCAAAGACTCCAGTGCCTCTGTACCTCTAAGGTCCATTTTCCATCGGCATTCCCTCGCATCTCTACCCTTATGGTTGCCTCAGGTGGATAAACCTGTCGTGAACAGTTCCTCATTCACCCCTGCGAAGTCACGCCCACGAAGCCGGTAAATCACGATCACGCCCCTACCGGCTCCGCCCATCTCGCATGCGGGCGTGCAAACCCACGCCACCCTTTTCGTGTTCGCTTTGTTGCGACGACGGCAGCCTTCTTCGGAACTGGAGGCCACAGATTTCCGACGGCCATTTTGACCCGCCACTTTTATTCGGTATTTTGGTTTCAAAAATGTATAGAGAAGTGTCCTCTGGAATCCCACTAGGAACTGGAAATGTCATCCGTTTGAAATTGTTGTGTTCATGATGGCGACAGGAAAGGTTAGGAAGTGATCACGACTTTATATACATATTTTGATAACAAACCAAGTTTGCTGAATGATAGATTATAAGATTATAGTACATTCTCTCTCTCTCTCTCTCTCTCTCTCTCTCTCTCTCTCTCTCTCTCTCTCTCTCTCTCTTTCACACACACACACACACACACACACACATATATATATATATATATATATATATATATATATATATATATATATATATATATATATATATATATATATATATATATATATATATGTATGTATATATATATTTCTTGGGGTGTACACATGTATAGGATATACGTATATATATATATATATATATATATATATATATATATGTGTGTGTGTGTGTGTGTGTGTGTGTGTGTGTGTGGAGTGTGTGTGTGTATGTATATATAATATACATATATATAAATCGTATAATTTGGAAATATAAGATAGCGCGAATAAATTGAAAACGGGAATGAATGCCAACCTTTCACTTCCAGTTTAATTTCTCATGTTGCAATAAAGTGTTTCCTCAAAGAAATTAGCAACGCTTTTGCAAGATAATTTCACAATGATATCGAATTTCTCCGAGACTGATGCGTTTTATTTTGACGTTTCATTTTGGTTAACAGATATTGCTTTTTTTTTTTTTTTTTTTTTTTTTTTTTTTTGTTTTTTTTTTTTTTTTTTTTTTTTTTTTGGCGGGGGGGGGGGGGGGGGGGTGGGGGGCGTTGCTGTGGAGGCGACTCTTGACCCAGAGACAAAGATCTATTGAAATGTTGTATTCGTTATGCTGACTGCAGATTCATATAGATTTTTAATGGAATTAATGCACCTAAGTGAAATTTGGTTTAGTGCTTATTGCGATTTCTTCAAATATACTGCAAATATTTGCTTTAATGTAATTTAAAGTATTTGCTATATGTGAAATGAGTATATTGTAATATTTACAGACATTTTTTCAGCTTGAAAGGAATTTTTTTTAATGCAAATTTATTGAAGTATTTGGAGTATTAAAATGAAGTCAAAATACTTATATGATTTTAAGCTTCCAGAGAACAGGAATTGTTTTATTAGCTAATAGATTTACTTAATCTAAATTCCGCATTGGTACAAAGACAAACGTCTTAAGATCGGCAGACTCAAAGTCACAGTTAATGTATGCAGACTTAGACCGTCATAAAGCTGGAAATTTCTTCAGTGCTAAAAGGTTTCAGATGGGCTTACAGATACAGCGCCAAGTGCTTCCAGCTTCAGCAGACCTCCAAAGATACAGTCGATGTATAGATGTCTGCAGACCTACAGATGCAGTCTTATGGGCTGCAGGTATTTGCAAGCCTACAGATCAGGTCGCAACAATCGTATGCAGATGCACAGATTTGAAGGATGTAAATATCTTCTCACCTACGGACACAGTCACAATGAATAGCAGTTTTGGATGCAAATTTTGTTTATTAATTCATTTGAATAAAAAAAGAAGAGGTACTCTCTCTAGTTTGTGCAAAGAAGAAAAATATTTGGCTATAACATACAGGCCTATTAATACACACAAAAAAACCACGCAAACTCGTTTACGTATATTATGAATGTGCATGCTAAGAAAAAATGAATGAATATTCCTTAATAGTTTCCTGATTTATGATAAATATACGATTGATAAAGAGTTTCTGATGTAAGTTCGCATTTCCAAGTAAGGGAAAATATTTAGAGACATATTGTTAATTAATTTTTACAGAGAGTTACATGGTAAAAAAAATAGATAAATAAATGAGGCCGACATAAATTGCACACATGACTGTCGGCCTGTAGACTTTTAAGAACTGTGTCATACAGAATCAATAAAGTAATAAGTTGCATACATATCTTAATAATGTTTGACGTGTAGGAAACGCTTCTCCATAATTTCGTCTGATCTTTTCTGATTTCTCTTGCCATTCAGATGTATAACAACTCACTTGCAATGGATTGCAAGGGCATGAAAATTCAAATCTTGTATTTATGGCTCTCTCTCTCTCTCTCTCTCTCTCTCAGGAGTAGTGTGCAAGTATTCAAATGCATATATTTATGTATGATCATTTCTATATATATATATATATATATATATATATATATATATATAGAGAGAGAGAGAGAGAGAGAGAGAGAGAGAGAGAGAGAGAGAGAGAGAGAGAGAGAGACATGTGCAAAGAGGTTTTAACGAAAGACAAGTTGAAACACTAATTAGTCAGGAGACTGTCTAATGGACAGAGATACCGGGCGAAATCACTGTCGTTGTTTCGTCACAGTTTTTACACTTGTTAACAAGTGAAATTGTTATTAGTATAAAATCATGTGTAATTTCACCAGAACAAACACGAAGTACGAGGTAACCTCTATTTTCCAAATATGGGCATTTTATTAATCGGAAACGTATTTATCAATTTGACGGCCTTTTTGGCCTGTTCTGCAGGGTGTTTGATCATGCTAATTAATGACAATAATAACCCTTTAATGAACAGGTGAAGGCGACATATTCCAACCGCGACGGTGGCCCACTTTGATAAATCCCTCTTTACCTGACCTGTTTGTTTTTTCAGTCAAGTTGCCGACGTGCAAACTTGATCCAGTCAACACCCGGCGAAATGATGGCTAGACCTCCAACCCTCTTCATTTCGGATAGAAAAACACAGCCTCCCGACGCCCATTAAGTTCCGCCGCAGAGGACCTATTTGCATCGTAATGACCGCAATTCGGTCGCTAATGGCGTCGCCTCGTCCAATCCGGACTGGCGTCAGTCAGCGCAGCGCGGCCTGGACGGAGGAAATAACAGTAATCTGGGAGATTTTCCAGGGTGATTTACTGACCTAAGTTGCGTCATGGAAGACCACGCCGGCCCGATTTATGAGGGGAATTTTTTTCCACCACCCGGACCCCAACGGACGGGCCGATCACTATGATTAACCAAAGGACGGATCGAATTATGACTATGATTAAACCCAAACCGACGTGCCCTGTACCGATTTCTGTGGCATTAAGTTCTGGGTATGTACATACCCTTTTTTGGGGTGCTGGTTGGGGGCTAGGGTATGGGCGCGGATGGATAGAGAGGGTGGATAGTCTAAGCTCGGTGATTATTATGTTGCAGGTAGGTAGGTATAGGTACGTAGTCTACGAGGGTATATATATAGGATGGCCCCATGAAGGATTGAATGGGATAGATCTACTCCCGATCTACCCACAGGATCTATCTTTGTAGTAGACGACTGCCGGAGTGATTTAGGTGGAGCAGCCTGCTAATTACATGCCGGTAATTACATCTTTCTCTCTGCGTCTCTGACGCTGATTCAGATCGGCGACGTGTTTCGGGAGGCCCTTTGTAATCCGAGTCGCAGTGCGAGAAAACGATCGTTAAGATGGCCCCGGATCGTTACATCATAATGATCGTCCGGTGATAATTGGGTGATTAGTTGTTCTTCGGGAGATGCTCTCGAGGTAAGGCCATGATATACTTAACCAAATTAGAATAATCGTGTGCGGGAGAGGATGTAATTAATGTAATGAACAATCTTTAATCGCCGGTCTAGGAATAACACGGATGTAATTGTTGTTGTTTATTCTGAGCCGCGCATAACAGCCAGAACATGAGGCGAGGTAATTTATTATGCGTAATTAAGTATAATTACAAGGATGCCGGGCACGACTCGTGCGCGATGGGGCTGAGGTGGGCGGTGGGTGGGAATGGGTGAGTTGCATGGGAGGTGTGGGTCGCGGCTGACGGGTGGTGGGTGGTGGGTTAGAATGGGGATGTATGGGGGAAGGGAGACGCCGTTGGGAGGTGGGCGGTGGGTGAGAAAGTTTACGAAAGGTGAACCTGTCTTAATTCAGTCAACTTCAAGATGTTATTTTTTCCCCCACTTAATATATATATATAACAGAATTTCCGTTTGGAAAACCATTGTAGAAATGTATATTTTCTGAAAACAGAAAAGTCGGAAGAAATTAATAAATGAAAGACCGGTAGCACGCACTGACAACTCTTCCAATTGCATATTGCGTTTGCCATCCGATCAAGCGTGAAACTGTGGATAGTGTAACGTGAATTAGCGAATATTGAAGAATTCAAAGCGCGTCCACTCCCCTAATCCAGGGAGTCAGCCAAGCAAGGAGCTTCAGGGAAGGAGGAGGAGGAGGAGGAGGAGGAGGAGGAGGAGGAGGTGAAGGAAGAAATGATGTTGCAGATTTTGGAGTCCTGAGAAGCGAGCTCGTTCGAATCCCTGGATCGGAACTAATCGTTGATTATTCTTACTCCAGTCATACTCGGACATTCAATGGAGCCCTGGCAACCTGTGACTGAAATTTTATCTGTTTTTCCCCATTGTATTCAATTAGATTTAAACACCTCAAACAATCGGTATCATTGATTCTAAGTGGATTTTAACTTTTTATTTTGTACAGGCGTCCAGGAACCAAGCCTTGTTATATTTTTAACTATACGAAAAAGCAGGAAAAACATATTATTAGCTTTACGTAATAATATTATGTACATGGTTTTTTTTTATTATTATTATAATTTTTTGTAATGGTCAAAATCATGCCTCGTCCCACGGGTCCATCTAGATGTGCATTGCTACCGGAGGTATTTTAAATAGCCACCCCCCCCCCCCCCCGCCCCACCCACGTTTTCTTGGGGGCCAGTAAATGCATATCCAGGTGAACTGGACTTGAATTAGAATTTAAAAATGTTCTTTGAATCTCGGAGTTCAGTTTCTGCCCTGTTGTATTGCGCTTTAATACAGAACTTTATTTCACTTTAACAAAGTCAAGTTCCAAGGACTAACACTGGTACAAAATCAACTGCATATAACAATAAAATAATAATAATAATAATAATAATAATAATAATAATAATAATAATAATAATAATAATATCATCAACAATATTATTATCTGTGTAGTATAACGACCGGTGTCAACGATCTTCAACGACTCTTGTTTTTAAATTCACCTCTGTATACATGTTGTAACTAAATGTTCATTTGGACTGAAGATGAACCCAGGGAAGGGTTCGAAAGCTTTTTGTAAAGTCTTAGAAATTATACACGGACTCTTAACACTTTGTATTATTGTGGACCCTTTAGAGCATTATTATCATTATTATTATACTCATAGTTAATTACATCAGGGTAAAAAATGATTACATTGCATCTGAAAATATCGGGTGGAAGACAAGACTGAAGAACATATACAACGTCGAACAAAGTCTTTAAAGAAGATTGAGAAAGATAAAAAGTGAGAAGGCGTAAGTGATGAAAATCTACAAATTCCCTTTCTTTATTTCTCAACTAAAAAAAAAAAAAAAAAAAAAAAAAAACAACGGAGGAAGGAACTTCCGCCATTGATAAAACACACAAGAACGAGAAAATCTCCCATTTGGTGATTGGATCAATTGAGACAGGTGGTACTTCCTTTGCACGACCTCTGAACTTTCACCAAGTTTTTTTTTTTTTTTTTTTTTGCGAACAAATCTCCGGCTCTTGTGGCCAATGGGCCACCTGTAGGAATAGTGTCCGACGATGAACATACTTTCACTTCGTGGAAAAACTGAGAAATGGATGATTTATTCCAGATGTGATAAAATGTGGTAAATGGTTCTACTTGGCGATTAAAACCGGTGATTCGTCAGAAAATGCCAAGCGAGATGTAGATAGGAATATGTGAGTTGCTACGTTTCGGGAATTAATGAAGTGATTTGGTTAAAAGGGGCCCAATTACCAGGTGTGTAAATCTGTATTGGGTCGGGAATGAAAATTGTTCATTGTTTTCATTTGAAAATTTGAATGATTGGACAACAATATTTCACTGTCCGGATTTCGACTGAAGAAAAATCTATTGATATTTCACTGTAGAACAGCGCAGCGAAAAGAAAAAGGTAAAATCTAAACTTAACTTCTTTTGGCCATAAAAAAAAAACACTAAAATATTATAGTCCGGAGTATTTACAATGCCAGTAATTAGGCATAGGAAGATGGCTTTATAACTGTGGATAGGAGAAAAAAAATGGGTTTCAGATGTGAATTGTTATTATCAGCACCCTTTGCACATTTACATTAAGGGGAAAGGAAAGTTAATATCTTTATAGGAGAAATGTGTCAAGGATTTTGCAGTGATGAAATTTGGCATCATCGGAAAAATCGACAGTTCTGCTAAATATCCTAAGAGCGCGGACGAGTTTCTAAGTAAATAGAAAGTGCATAGAAAGATGAATGACATTTTTTAAAGTTGAAATTGCTGATACTGACCTTGATAAAAAAGAAAAAAAACTGTCTGAAGTATATAGCAAAGTGAATTCCTTTGCAAAGTTTTGCTGTTAAGGATGTCATTGAAAAAATATGAATGAACGTTGATTACAATTATATTATAATTAAGACATATATATATTATTAAAATTAAAAGTGAAAAAAATCAATGCCGGGGAAATTTACGAAAAGAATTTGTTAACGAAATGGCTGGTAAATAAACTCGTGCATTATTGCACTGAATGGTTTGAAATTGTAATTCTTGGTAATTAATGGCCTTGCACGGAAGACTTTATACAAATTAGAGAAATGTAGCATTAGCTCATATAAAATTGTTAAAGCTTAGATAGATCCTCTTATTAGATACGCTAGCTAGAAGTATTTCAGCCCACTTATTTTTTTAAAAACTACTTTAGGTTTCTCTGCTCACTTTTTTTATTTTTTAGGATTTCATTATTCTTAAATATTTTCATGATCTAGCTAAAAGTATTTTAGCTTACTTATTTTTAAAAATTACTTTAGGTTTCTCTGCTTTATTTTTTTTTTAGGATTCAATTATTTTCTAATATTTTCATGTAGTTCATGGAGTATTTTTAATCCCCTACTAATTACTAATTGGAGTGGCATTATTTTTTCCCGTCTGTCTGTCAGTCTTTAAATTAGAATTCCAGAACTCGTTAACCTCCTCCGGAAACTTTCCTCCTCGAATGAGAGGTGAAATTAGATCAAGGAAAAATGAGACATGCGGTGCACTGTAGGCATTACTTAAGGTTCTTTGCAGCGTGCCTTCGGCCCCTAGCTGCAACCACCTCCTTTCATATTCTCTTTCTTCCATCTTACTTTCCACCCTCTCCAGATAATCGAATCATAGTGCAACTGCTTTGAGGCTTTCCTCCTGTTACGTCTTTCAAGCCTTTTTTTACTGTCAACTTTCATTTCAGCGCTGAATGACCTCATAGGTCCCAGTGCTTGGCCTTTGGCCTAAATTCTATAGTCAACTCAAAGAAAAATGAGAGCGGTTGGACAGCTATACTTATATATATATATATATATATATATATATATATATATATATATATATATTATATATATATATATATATATATATATATATATATATATATATATATATATATATAGCAGATGAAAGAGGGGGGGAATACATATATATATGTGTGTGTGTGTGTGTGTCTATAGAATTTGGAAAGCATATTTACAAGCTTCTTTCTTAATGACTGCGCTGTCAATTCTGATTATAGATACTCCCCCGACTCCCGCCCCAAAAAAAAAGATTCATGTCCATTGGCCGGAATAGGAAATATTTCTCATATTTCCATTTGCATATCTGAGGAGCAACTCGGCCCAGGTCACCTCCAAAGAAAACTTTATGACAATGAAACGAACATTTTCCTGGAGGGGAAAAAAAAAACATGAAATATTACAAACCTCGGTAAGGAGCCTTTGGCATAAATCACGGGGAAGCCTTCGCTTGTGATAACAAAATTCCCACGCTCCAGCAGAAGAAGAAGTGGAGGAGGAGGAGGCGGAATTGATAAAGGAAGAGAGAGAACGATTCTCCTGCCTCGAGGCGTGCTGCATAATTGTGGGGATTTAACACACGTGTTAAGACGTAATAAAGAGACTTTGTAATCCTTTCTCTCTGTTATCTCCGTAACGCGAGGGGAGTCTGCTTAGCGGGGAGGGGCTTAGTATTGTGTAGGTCCTACACTCCTACCTCCTCCTCCTCCTCCTCCTGAAAGCTGAAGCTACAAAGAGCTATTCAAAGGCGACCACACCAGCCAGGCATTCCTTACACCGGCCAGCCTTTTGTCTCGGCCCGAATACATTAGGACGCTTCTGCCGGCTTATTATTACCTAATTTAGTCACTATTTACAAGAACAAAGTAGGGGAGGATCCATGCGGTGTGTAACTCATAGAAGGAGGGACCCGGAAAACCTATCCATAGCCGTCCCTCCACCATCCCCGCACCCCCCCCTCACCACCACCACATACCCACACCACCCTATACCAACTCCCCACAATAACAGGGCGCTATCACTTACCGAAGTATAACATAATAGACGAACGAACTTTCAGTGGAGGGTATTTCATTTCCCAGATGTTTTTTCTTTAACATAACGAGTATACTACCTGCACGCAATGGCTAAGAAGAAGAAGAAGCTGTTGCTGCTCGGATGTCTGTTAATTCACTGTTCAGAAATCATTCATAGATGAGAATCGTCTTCTCTCTCTCTCTCTCTCTCTCTCTCTCTCTCTCTCACTTTTTGAACTTGAATAGAGTATTGATAAATAGGCATGGCAAGGTTCTTGGACCAACCGTGTTTCCAAATTCAAGTGACGTCATATGCGCTAGAATGCAACCCACTACTCTTCAGTAACTACCAAATACGCGATTGATTGCCTAAGGGAACACACACACACACACACACACACATATATATATATATATATATATATATATATATATATATATATATATATATATATATATATATATATATATATATATATATATATATATATATATATATATATATATATATATGTCCGTTCGGTAATGTGGTCCAGTGGTTAGTACGTTTCCTTCATCAGCAAAAAGTACCGAGTTCGGTTCTCGCCAAGGTTTAGCACTTTAGGCTCGCTGCATTAAATCTTATCGAGCCTTCTGCTGACCATGGTCGTCAGTTTACTGTGGTAGGTTGCAACCAAGATAGAGGAAAGCATGGGGTTGCTAGCTCACCTCTGAAAACTAGTTGAAAATCAGAGTGCTGATGAGCACCTCTTGTCTAAAGGAAACTAATATATATATATATATATATATATATATATATATATATATATATATATATACAACATATCCATTTATTCCAAGCTTTCGTGATTCATAATCACATTCATCAGGGATATCTGTTGTAGATATATATATATATATATATTATATATATATATGTATATTGTGTGTGTGTGTTTCTGTATTTGTATGTATGTATTTTTTATGCGTGTGTACGCGTGCGCGCTTGTGTATATGTGTGTGTAACTAGAAAGATAAAAGAACATCACAGCAAAGTAGTATTTAAGTCAGTCAAGCTTAATTTGCAACGAGATGAGGAATCACCATTGGGACAAAACCCATCCATTCATCCTGACCTTTCTGTTGTGTATGGCTTCACCCGCGATAACAGTAAACACAAATTAAAGAACCTTTATATTACAGAAGACTGATGACGGGGGACGGGTCCTCAAGCTCTGTTTTTTTCCTCTCTCTCCTTTTTGATATCTGGCTCCATCTCTTTTCTTACCTTCAGTCGTGAACTATACTATTAACTTGACTGAATTAATCATGACACCAAGACACTATCAGCATGGCCGGGATCTCGGTAGCCCCTCACCTGCGAGCAACCTGTAATTAAGTGGTCATTTGTTAACTCTCCCTTGGGGAGTTATTCCAGACATCCTCAACTTCCATTCTCCCTTAACAAAAAAAAAAAAAAAGGAAGATTTACAGTTCGTTCAAAAACAAAAATAAAGACTGGAAGGGTTGAACGGTTTGTTTTATAATGGATCCTTGTTCCCTCTTTAGTTCTTTTGTACCTCGATGGCTCATAATGGACAACGGGCTCTTTCTCCCTAAGCGTGGGAAGCTTATGAGATTATAAAAGTGAGATGAGGGACGATTTCCAGTTCCTTCTTTACTCCTTGCTTTTATGACGCCTGAAGTTCTCAAGTCAGGTTACCAGACGAATTAAGCTAATCGCGCGCAAGTTGTGTAATCAGATTAAGATGAGAAATGTTTTCAAATGGTTACCTGTTACTACGCCTTCTCATGTTGTGACGCGTGTTAGACAAAATATAATAGTCTCTCATGAACTATTTATTTAAGTGGGTTGATTTTTTTTTCTTTTTTAGCTGCTCTTGTTTCATTGAGCTAAGATCAGAATGAGATGAGAAACGATTTCCAGCTTTTTCTCACTACTTGCATCATCAACACTTGTTGTTCTGATGCCAATATGTCAGTTTACACACGCACACACACACTATGTGTACCACCTGTCTAAAGTAAGAGGAGAGACGTTCGCTAATTTTTTCGTATTTACTTGAATGGCTTTTGATTTTCTTCCGCCAGTTATGCAAGTAGAATATCTCACGTGCGATCGTATAATTCTTTACTACGAAGAAGAACCTATTAATCACATCACACGAGTCTCTCTCACTTCAGCCATCATATTTCTGCCTAGAGAGGGATTCCTCCCCGGCCAATATCGTTCCTTTGCCCAGTATTGATCTTGACATTAATTACACTGACGCGCATCATTAGATATTAATAATACCACGGCCCAGTTCAGCCGTAAAGCATAAATTACCTATTCAACTCGGAGAGCTGTCTGAGAGATTGGCTCGGCTTTGCATCTCATAAACGTTTTTCATTCTCGTGATTTTAAGGCCTCCTCCTCCTCCTCCTCCTCCTCCTCCTCCTCCTCCTCCTCCTCCTCCTCCTCCTCCTCCTCCTCCTCCTCCTCTTCTTCTTTTTAGGCGAAACATCATGTTCTCATGTCGAGGCTTTTGAAATTATAGGACTGGTTATTGAAAAATGAAAAGGTTAGTTATTCAAACAAAAGAACGGTTAAGTAGCCCCCTTTTAGCCCTTAAAGCCCTCCTCCTCCTCCTCCTCCACCTCCTCCTCCTCCTCGCCTCCTCCTCCTCCTCCTCCTCCTCCTCCTGTGGGAACAAGTCGAAGAACTCCTAGTTGGAGTCCACCTTGACTCCCCTGACCGGCGCCGTTCGCAGCCTCTGTGTCTGTTAATGAATATATTACCATCCATTATTTAAGAACGACACCCCTGCTGCTCATAAAATCTCCCAATGAGTGTCTACTCGGCTGATTAATTGCCAGGGATGGGTCTACCGGACCGCGGCTCCTTGTTCGCAATAATATATATACCTTCCTATTTGCATCTATACTACACACATGCAGTCTCTCCTCTCTCTCTCTCTCTCTCTCTCTCTCTCTCTCTCTGCGTGTGTGCGCGTGTACATGTAAACAAAGTAGCAAGGACACAGAAGCTCGTGCATTTAATGTATATTTCCAAGTGTCCTAACTATATGTATCCAGGGACACATGTTTGCCATGTACTTAGTTGAGTAGATATTCATGTCATGTACAGTTTAGATAAAGGTACGATTATGAATGGATAAATTTTAGAATCAGTCTGATCAAAAGGACCAAAGTCAGTCATCTAAAGAGTATTGTAATGCACAGAGAGTTATTGATTTGCACGGTTCTCGAAGCTGTATTGTGGAGAAAATCTATGATGGTCTCGGAAAATCGTTGAAAAATGAGCTGAAACGTGTCAACACTAGCTTTGCAAATGTGCTGTGTGTATGTTTCTATGGAGAGAGAGAGAGAGAGAGAGAGAGAGAGAGAGAGAGAGAGAGAGAGAGACGTCCCTTATGAAACTTAAATGAATTGACCAAATCAGCTGTTAGGTATTTTTTAACAAGATGAAATTGGAAGCCTTTCTGGCGCATCCGAGAGGCTGGAATTCCAATCCTCTTTAAGATGGCATTTGACGAACTGGAATTACTTCTCAGTTGTTATTTGAAAATGAAAAAAAATTCCAATCTTGTCATGTTGTTTCACTTGACTTCCTTGAATTCCAAATATGTTTGGTGCTTTGACGGCATGAGTTGCCAGACCTGTGACCTATACCTTTGACTGGCTTAAATTTGAACTAGTTCAGGCACCATTGACAGGCCAGAATTTCAAATGTGAAAGGCTGACTTGCCAATTCTTCCAGGCACCATTTGACAAGTTCGACTACCAAACCCGTCATGTACCATTTAACAAGCTGGAATTCCCTTCTTGCCAGGTACCATTTGACAAGATCGATTACCAAACCCGTCATGTACCATTTAACAAGCTGGAATTCCCTTCTTGCCCAGGCACCATTTGACAAGTTCGATTACCAAAACCGTCATGTACCATTTAAGAAGCTGGAATTCCCATCTTGCCAGGTACCATTTGACAGCCTGGATTGCCAAACCTGTCGGCATGATTTAACAGGTTCGAATTCTCTGCCTGTCAGGCATTATTCAGGCTGGAATACCTAGCCTGTCAGGTGCCATATGACGACTGGCTGAAATCGCAAGGAGTCAAAAGTTTAAGAATTTTCTCCTGTCTTCCACTTTCTTTGAGTCTTAGGTGCAGCACCCTTTCAAGAAGCCGGCCTGTCGCTCCAGTTTTACTTTCACTTTCACCAAATGCTTTTTCGCTTACTCGGCGAGTTAGCCTACAAACTACTTTGGTGTTATTTTTGTTCTTGTTGGGGGATGGCAAAGGCTCAAAAAAAGTCCGAAAAAGCTGTTTCGCATTGAAAAAAAGATACAAGAATTTAAGGATAGGATATTTATGATATAAATATTAGAATGAAAATGTAAAAGATGAATAATGTGCATGTTAAACAGTACAGAAAATTTATTTCTTTTAAAATATAATATAAATCCTTTAAATCTTCGTTGGTGAAACAATGGGCTAATTTTCTGTAGGTTTTAACACGTAATTTATTTGTACTGAATTGAGAGGATATATTTAAGTTCAGTTATTTTGTTTTTCCACTTATCACTGAGAATATATGAAGGTTTTTATTTATGCACTTTTTATTTGAATCTTGTTAGAATGAGTAGTATTAATTTTGAGTATTGATGACGAAGACCACTTCACGTTAAGTTAGAAATATAATGTTTGCAGCCTATGCATCAGGGAAAAATATTGGCACGCGTCCCGAGTAAGCTGGAGGTCACATCACGCCTTGTTTCTATTTAAGAGAACTGTTGAACGTTCTTAACCTTGTACCTTATTTTTTTTTCTTTTTCTTCGTTATTGTAAAGGGTGAGATTTGTACTTTACAATGTATGTTGTATTTTGATAAGAAGGAAGGTTTTTCGTATCTTATTACATTATGTATATATATGTATATATATATGTATATATATATATATATATATATAATATGTATGTATGTATGTATGATAGGAAGGATAGTGTTTCGTACCCAATTACATAATATATATATATATATATATATATATATATATATATATATATATATGTATGTATGGTGGCGGTCACGAACCACGGACCTTTTAAACCCGAGCTTGGTAATCTGCCAGTGATCCACACCAACCACCCCACACACACACACGCATTATATACTCTCTAAATAAAAATCTGAATTACTTCTTCGGTTCAAGTTGAATTCCCAGACTTCCCCAAAAGTCGTCCTCATCAAATGCCCGACTTGAAAAGTGAGTGAGTGAGTGAGTTGAGTGAGTGACTCCTTGCTTAGGTCGTTTCTTCCTTGAAGGTGCGAGTTTTATGGCGGGTGGATGGAGGCTGGATGACCCTTGAGAAATGATGGATGGTTGTTTAGCCGAAGAGGTAGTTTACGCCCTGTTGAAAGAACAGCAACTCGCCTTCCGCCTACACCAACAAACACCGCCCGCTTACTTACTGTTGGGGAGGGGCGGGGGGTGTGTGGGGGATGGACTTCGCTTGTCTCGGTCTCCCCTCACCCTCCCCCCCCCCCCCCCCCCCCCCATGTACGTTATCATAAGGCAACAATAAAGGAGCAGGCAGGTGATCGACGGGGAAGATAGAGAAACATTCGATTCGAAAATAAATGAGAGAGATATGAGTGGTATAATAAAAATTGGAATCATTATCGTTTTTGATTGACCATGTTTAGAAATCGTGTGTATTTTTCTTCGTATATCCTCCACGAGAACTAAGAGCATTTTCTTTGTAATCGAACATTGGTTCCGCTGTGATGCAGGTTAAGTTCTTAAGGAATTTTTTCCTGGTGAAGGCAAGTTAATTTGATATCTATGAAAGTTATATAGTGAAAATCAGTTAATACTTCTATATTAAAATCCTTAATGGTGAAACTACGATTGACAGAAAAATCTGTGTATCTGCATTTTCCGTCTATGAAACCCTGGTAAGATATCTTTATAAAATCTTTTTTTGTTTAGTGGCACATTGTCATTAAAAACTAGAAGAGCAAGTATTTGCTTGATCTTTTGTTCTTCAACTGGCCACGTAGAGGCTGGAAGTGCCGTCAGTGCACCTCAGACGGTGCACTGTAGGCATTACTTAAGGTTCTTTGCAGCGTCCCTTCGGCCCCTAGCTGCAACTACTTTCATTCCTTTTACTGTACCTCCGTTCATATTTTGTTTCTTCCATCTTACTGCCCACCCTCTCCTAACAGTTGTTTCATAGTAAAACTGCTTTGAGGATTTCCTCTTGTTACACCTTTCAAACCATTTAGTGTCAGTTTCCGTGAGTTGCCCCAGTGCTTGGCATAATGCCAAAAATCTGTATAAGTCAAATCAAATCAAATGTTCTTCAGCTGTGATGATGCTAGTGACGATGTTCTAAGCAGTATTTATAACATTTAATGGCTCAGAAATTTGTATAGACAACTACCTTCCAAATAGCGATGCTTTGTTTAAAAAAAAATTCTCTTGGCAATTTTGAGAAAAAAAAAAAAAAAAAACTGGCCAGTTTTATCCATTAACTCTTTCATGGATTTCCAGGGAAACTGGGACTTGCAAGGCTGGGAATCATTTAAGGAAGTGAAACTTGAATTCCAAGGGCAGGGAAACCACATAAGGTGTGGAACTTTAATTAAGAACTGGAAATCAGTTAAGGTGCTGCGATTGGTAAGATGGGAAAGCATTCAAGGCGCTGGAACTTGCAGGACTGGAAATTATTGTATTGACTGAAATTGAATATCAAGGGATGGGAAAACATTTAAAGGTACTGGAATTTGCAGCACTTAATGTTAGTTAAGGAACTGAAAGTTGAATTTCAATGCCTGGAAAACACTTAAGCCTGGTGGAACATGCAGGACTGGAATTGTTTTAAAAAGCACTTGAATATTACTGTCATGCTTTCTTGCAGCGAATCGTCATATAGATAATCAAACTATTGTAAAATATTACGGCAAAACACTGGTGTTTTAGTGAATTCCAAAAAATTCTGGAACAAGACTACTGTGGTTAAGGATTTGGTGATAGACCGGGTCCTTTGTATCGGAATTGCTTAGGTTTGGTATTGTAATAAACATCACTATCTCAGTTATGTACAGCATTCACAACGCTATAAAATCTCAAACAAAAACAGTACTTTATTTATCTACGTCTAATCTTTATGTTTTAATGAAGTTCCTCTCTGGTGAGGAGGTTACCTCGTCGAGGCCACTCTTGTTTTTAATTGTATAATGGTGTATACATTCTTTGGTGGAGGATGATGCCTTTGATAGAAGACAGTGGAGGAGAAGGCGCAACCGACCCTTTAATGTTGGGATAACGATGAGAAAGAAGAAGGTACATTCTAAGGAATCAGTAACCACTCACATATGTTTTCCTTCATTTCTCTTGTTCTACGAACTACATCAGGTGTCTGGCAACCAGATCAGCCAAAATAGAGAGAGAGAGAGAGAGAGAGGAGAGGAGAGAAGAGACGAGAGAGAGAGAGAGAGAGAGAGAGAGAGATAGCAGTAGAGTAACAAGAAGAGAATAAAGAGAGAGAGAGCGGGAGAGAATGTCCCATAGCGACAACCACACCATATGCCTCTCTCACCTGCTCCGTATGACAAGACATCAACATATAAGTTGAACATGTGGAAATTGGATAAACACAGGTGTGTGCGTTCGTACTCATATGTATGTGTGTGTGCGCGCGAGCGCGCGTGTGAATCCACCTCTCCAGTTTAGGCCTCCGAGGACCGAATGTCACACAGACTACCCCAGCCTATGAATAATGATGTAAACTCGGAGATAACGAGGCAGAGGCAGAAGGGTAGAGGGGTCACGAGTCATGAAATGAAGAAGAAGAAGAAGAAAAAAGAAAAAAACCTAAGATTGTATCATTAATTAAAAGTATATTTTTTTTATAATTCTCTCTTAAGAGCGCAAGTCTATTTGTAAACATCATGACCATGTATAAACTGCGTGTGACAAGTGTCCACAGGCAAACACACACTCTCTCTCTCTCTCTCTCTCTCTCTCTCTCTCTCTCTCTCTCTCTCTCTCCGAAAGCCTCTCTGAGAGCGCCCGCGGGAATACACTCGTATCTAAGCAAATAATCCATGACCCTGCTATCAAGTAATAACTCAAGTTTTAGGTGTTCTAAGTGGCTAAATTACGATGACGGTGGTGTGTTTTCGCCATAAAAAGAGAGCTCCTGTGGACGTTCCTTTCATCTGATTATCTCCGGAGGAATTTTCTCCTCCTTGGTATAGCTTTCAGGGCAAAAGATCCAGGACGACCCTCTGTGGATAGCGCAGGATCTTGAGATTGTTATTCACCAGGTCGTTAGCTGTGCTTTGATAGTGTTTGGAAAAGGGATATAAGTTTTTATAATAATGATAATATTAATGATAAAAAGGTTTATGTGATTTACATTTCACCCATCGTTGCATCACACATTGTTATATACATAATATATCACCCATCATTGCATCACATATATTATTATTATTATTATTATTATTATTATTATTATTATTATTATTATTATTATTATTATTATTTTGGTAGAAGACCCTCTTTTAGGCAAATACGGTTAAAAAGAATGGCAGAATTAAGCGAGTTGATTTTATATATTATTTTTTCTATTTTCCTTACAATTCGGTTCTCAGGCTCAGCGATATTTCTGAGTAACTGGCCAATATTCATATTGGGAATTTTTAAAAGAATTATAAATGCTGAAGGTAATCTTTTATTAGAACAGGATATCAGGTCCAAATGAGGCAGGGGTCGTCGTCAGTGCCGGAATAATACCGGCACTGACGACGACCCTGCTTGACCTGGACATGATATCCTGTTCTAATAAAAGATTACCTTCAGCATTTATAATTTTTTGAAAATTTCCAATATGAATATTGGCCAGTTACTCAGAAATATCGCTGAGCCTGAGAAGCGAATTGTAAGGAAAATAGATAAACAATATATAAAATCAACTCGCTTTATTCTGCCATTCTTTTTAACAGTATTGTTATTATTATTATTATTATATTATTATTATTATTATTATTATTAAGTAGTAGTAGTATAGTAGTATAGTAGGAGTAGTAGTAGTAGTTTTAGTTTATAAAATCCACGGTAGTTTGGGTATTCAGCTCTATTGAAAGATTTTCAGTTAGCATTTGAGGCCCTACTTAGCTCTTATGTGAGAAGCAGGGTATGAAAAGCCCTTTGTACACCTCATAATAGTATTTATACTTACGTCAGTGTTATCATCATAAATGTAGCTATTGTTACTGATACGAAAAGTCGTTGCTCTATTATGAACACTTGCCTTAGAAATGTCGTTGTTTTTATTGTCCTTGTGTTTTTGTACTGAACGTCGTCCTAGTATATATATATACGTCATAAATTTCCGCCATTTTTTTGCAGAAGTCTTTTGAGGTCATGTAGAAAAACAAACTTATCTTTAATTGCATCATTATGATGCTTGACATTTAAGCATCACTAAGTCTTGTTCTTGTAAGTCATAAGCGCTCACACGCATACTTTCATACATACTCCTAATACTCCTATATATTAAATATATATATATATATATATATATATATATATATATATTATATATATATATATATATATATATTATATATATATCATATTTGTATATATATTATATATGTATATATTATAGATAAAGATATAGAGTAGATATTGAGATATGAATATAGTATATAAAATGTATTTAGATAGATATTGATATAGACATTGTTTTGAATACGCCATACACAAATACTTGGTACTTTTAGTGTATTTAGATAGATATAGATATAGACATTGTTTTGAATACGCCATAGACAAATACTTGGTGCACTTAGCACGCTGGACCTGCATCGGCAGAAAATTCCAAATAAGGAACGTAGAGAAATTTTATTCCATTCCTGCAAAACTATAGAATGGTCTTCCTAACAGTGTTAATGGTGTTATTGCCAATTAGTTTGTAATACTGATGTAAAGATTCTTTTCGGGCGATGAGTACGTTCTTTTTTTTATTCCATTTAGTTGATTGTTTGTTAGCAGGGCTGCTAAAAAATTTCTGGATTTTCACTTACGGGGCATTCGTTCAATTGTGTGGAAATTTGCTTAACAATTAGTGGCCATCTGGTTTTACCTTTATAAGTGCATGTATTAAGTAATCAGAAGCATAATGATAATCTTTATTTAACAAAAAAAAAAAAAAAAAAAAAACAAAAAAAAAAAAAAAAAAAAAAAACTGTGTATCCATGAAACCTTTTTTTATGTGTAACTACAAAAGTGAATGGCTAATAAACTCCATGTTTAGATTTAAAGTCGTCCAATCAGGTGCTAGCCTCTCTTACCACTGGTTCCTGTGTAGGTCCGCAGAATGAAGATATCTTGTTCATGAATTTTAGAACGGTACGTAACACGTCTTATGGGTTGCGACGTGTCGTCTAACATGTTTATTTTATTTTTATTTTTTTATTATTGTGATAGGTGATGGTATGAATACATCACAAATAACATTTGCAGAATCTCTCTCTCTCTCTCTCTCTCTCTCTCTCTCTCTGACTGACTATTTCATTCACACTGTCTGTATATGCATCCTGTGTACCAACAGTGATAATCTCTCCTCTCTCTCTCTCTCTCTCTCTCTCTCGCTCTCTCTCTCTCTTTCTCTCTCGCTTTGACTGACTATTTCATTCACACTATATGTATCCTGTTTACCAACAGTGATAATTTCTCTCTCTCTCTCTCTCTCTCTCTCTCTCTCTCTCTCTCTCTCTCTCTCTCGCTTTGAGTGACTATTTCATTCACACTGTATAGCTATGTATGTATCTTGTTCACTAACTGTGATTCTCTCTCTCTCTCTCTCTCTCTCTCTCTCTCTCTCTCTCTCTCTCTCTCTCTCTCTCTCTCTTATCCATTTTAACCTTGCACTAGCTTTCATCTTTCTCTTTTTGGGCACCTTCCCCAATGCTCTGGGAAGATCATTCCAAGAGTACTAAGCCCATTGGGCGTTTGGAATTGGACCATCAGTTTAAATGAGCCTCCTTAGGGAGCGTTGGGTTGCTGGCTGTGGCGCTAATGGCTGTATTAATCTCCGCTGAGGTGTATGTGTAGTTTCTGTGTATAGCTATTTATTGTGATATACAGCATGATTTTAATTGTATATATTATGTGATAGGATATGATATATATATATATGTATATGTATATATATATATATATATATATATATATATATATTATATATATATATATATATATATATATATGTGTGTGTGTGTGTGTGTGTGAGAGAGAGAGAGAGAGAGAGAGAGAGAGAGAGAGAGAGAGAAACCACAAGGGTGTAATAAGTAGTTAATTGTTCATATACCACATACAGACTTTTATATAAATAGGCACGCTATGTGTGTATGTATATAATATATATATATATATATATATATATATATATAGATTATTATATTTTAACGTATACATATATATATAATCATTGTAGGAATAAGAATTTCTCCATTAGGAACCCTTCTCTCTCTAAAATATATCCCAGAACAACTCCTTGTATGAGGATTGTATCCCAGAAAAAAAAAGATCACAAGATAAACCGAACGTGAAAAGAAAGGCGGGGTGAGAGAGAGAGAGAGAGAGAGAGAGTGAGAGAGAGAGAGAGAGAGAGAGAGAGACCCAAGAGGATAAATGTTGGGCTCTAAATCAAGTATACGTTAGGCGTAAATAGACCAATCAGCGGTAATAAGCTGATCAATACCAGGGCGATTGGTTCTCACGGTGGCAGAGGGACCTAAGCCACCCACGCTTCGGTTGAGAGGCTCAGTGAGAGAGAGAGAGAATGAGGAGAGAACTCGTCTTCTCTCGTTGGATTTCGTCTCCGTTGTTAGGGAGAGATGATAAAAGCTAATGTTTTTTTTTTTCCTGTGTTTAAGTGTTGTAGTGTTGCAGTATTTTTACCTGTAATAAACTATTTTCATTCCTGTTGTAAGAGGAAACGGAATAAAGTAAGATTTACATCCTCTGATCGTCAAGACCTAATATATATATATATATATCTATATATATATATATATATATATATATATATATATATATATATATATATATATAGTGGATCGTAAATACGTTAATGAATATCCTGGAATGCAATGATGCAAACATTTCACTTGTTTCAAATATGAGGTCATTCACCCGCGCAATAATCAGTGAGGTATTGCACAAGGTGAATGAGGCAGGAGAAAATTCGTTACACATTAAACACCCTTGAAGGGAAAACCTGACATAAAAGCGTTATTAATGATGAAGAAATGATGATGTATGTGAAGATGATGGTGATGATGATGACATATTATGATCACGGTTGCCGTTACTTTTTTTTAATCACTCATTAATTATTTCTTAACTAAGATAATGTAAACGAAAAACTGGCAACGAGAATGATGAGGAAAAGGGAAGCAATATTTAATTTCGGATATCTGTTTAATTTACCGTATTCATTATCAGTATTATTATTATTATTATTATTATTATTATTATTGTTATTGTTATTATTATTATTATTATTATTATTATTATTATTATTATTATTATTATTATTATTATTATTATTGGGTAGTTTTTCAGTCCATTATTAACTCGTTAATATAGCCTTATTTCCACTAAGACTTCATACTGCATTTTTACATAATGATGAGGATAGATAAAAGCTATTATTATTATTATTATTATTATTATTATTATTATTATTATTATTATTATTATTATTATTATTGAAAGATATTGCTGCATCAGCTACATTCAACTTGTAAATTGTCTTCTCTATTTTTCTAATAATAGCTTTCTCTCTGCTATTACAACTGGCGAGTATTACGCCGATATTACTCATCTGGAGGAGTCAATTTCAGGGATAATGGTTACAAGTAGATCTTGACAGCACCAACAGTCTGCTCCGACCCACTGCCGTGATCCTGCTCGGATGATACCGAGAGAAACGTTGACCACTATATTAACTTACATTTTGACCTATTTGTTCCTTTACTGTAACAAATAAATTTATAACCATTATCCCTGAAATTGACTCCTCCTGATGAGTAGTATCGGCGCAATATTCGCCAGTTGTAATAGCAGAGAGAAAGCTATTATTAGAAAAATAGAGAAGACTATTTACAAGTTGAATGCAGCTGATGCAGCAATATCTTTCAATAAGACTTGTTTGAAAAAGGGTCTCCTTCCAATATATTATTATTATTATTACTATTATCATTATTATTATTATTCAACAGAAATGGCATGGGCACATTTAAAAGTGCAATTGTACATAGTTTCCCGATGTTGTAGAAGAACTCTCTCTCTCTCTCTCTCTCTCTCTCTCTCTCTCTCTCTCTCTCTCTCTCTCTCTCTCTCTCGCAGTTACGTAATCATTAACATTTAGGTCGGTTTACATAAAAAGGAAGCTTAGACAAAAGTGACTAATTTATGATTTTTGTACACATCGCTTTAATTCTAAATAATTATGGCGGTACCAATGTGGGTTTTTTTTTATCACTTCACTGTCACAGTTGTCATTTTTGTTGTTGTCATGACAGAAGTAGTTGTAATAACAGTAATTATGGTAGAATAACAATGGGAGCGTTGCCTATGTCACTTAGTCTGTTGCTTCTCATGTACTTGCAATCTGTATTTAGCTGTGGCCTGAACCGAAACAAGATTCGATGTTATTATTATTATTCCTGAATACATAAAAATCTTCATATTTTTTATTATTTATTTATTTATTTATTTATTATTTATTTAATTTATTATTAATTTATTTTTTTATTTTTATTTATTTTATTTATTTATTTATTTATTTTTTTTGCTATATCTTGGATCTTCTTATATCCTCTTCCTACAATTGCCATTCCTCCGTGTAACCCTGACCAACCAAGGACCAACCCTTCCTGCCAACCCCCACCATCCTCCCCCCCCCCCCCCCCCAAAGCCAATTCCTTGGACGCACACCCACAACGCCTTTCTGGTATGCTAATGACCTTTAATAAGACCCCTCTTACCATTAAGAGCTAGTCCCCCCCCTCCCCCCTTTCCACCCGCCCCCCCCCCCCTCACAACTCTCCCAACCCTCCTGTGACACCCCTCTCTCAAGCCCCACTTGTTATTAAAGGGGTCCTCAAAGGGGTGATGGGGGGGTGAAGGGAGAGCAAGGATGGTTATCTAAGCTACATTTTAAACAATTAAGCATCGATTACTTGCGATAATTACTCGCCCGATGGCCAATAATCGTGCAGATGGACCGGTCGATGCTTTCTGCATTTGACGAAATAGCGTCGACAATTATTTTATCTCTCTCTCTCTCTCTCTCTCTGTATGCTGCTGTTGTTGATATCTGTGTTTTCTCTCAGATACGGTTTGTTTTGTAGATCATGGCTAATAAAATCATAGGGATTGATTTTTAGGAATGAATTCAAAGAGGAAAACAAAATGTATAGTTTTTTACGTCACGAATTAGAAGATTTCTTTACTGGATGTCCGCTTTTTCTGTTAAATAACAGATAGAGTTGAAATCCTTTAAATGTGTATTTTTTATCAATTTATCCAGAATGAAAAAAAGTGATAAAATGAATACCATAGCAACAGTATAGTTTTCCCTCTGGAATTGCTTTTCCCTGATAGGAACCCCAGTTCTTGTATTACTCCAGCTCTAATTATTACAATATTGGTCTAATATAGAGAGGGAATGTATTTTTCTGTAATTTGTGGTTCTGGTTTGTTTCTTTGTGAAGTCAGTTGTACTGGTTTTTACAGTGGAACTTAATAATAATAATAATAATAATAATAATAATAATAATAATAATAATAATAATATTATTATTATTATTAGGGAAAAACTCTCTATCGCGAGAGTATATATTATACAATATAATGTTCTAAAGGGTACACAATAATACAAAGTGTTAAGAGTCCGTGTACAATTTTTAAGACTTTACAAAAAGCTTTCCTGGGTTCATCTTCGGTAAAAAAAAAGAAAAAAACATTTGGGCTGAAGATGAACCTAGGGAAGGGTTCGAAAGCTTTTTGTAAAGTCTTAAAAATTATACACGGACTCTTACACTTTGTATTATTGTCTACCCTTTAGAACATTATATTGTATAATATATACTCTCGCGATAGAGAGTTTTTCCCTAATAATAATATTTACAGACCACTTTAGCATTACGGAAAACCAAAACCCTCATTTCAGCAAAAATTCGGCAACTGTATGCAGATACAAAAACTGTAACATCATCTGTAACAATAATAATGTTTGTTCGATGAAAATCGCGAGATACATAAAATGCACTTTTAATTCAGCTCTGGTTCTTAGATATAGCTCCTATAGTATTTTCATTTCAGTGCTCTTAATTTCAGTGCTGTGTCAAAGTGAATGGTTGAAGTCTGGTGGGAGATGCGATATAATTACACATGGAGCAAGTCATTTTAATATACTATGTCTCGAGGTCTTCTGAGTATATTCGTCTAACATTTTTCTTCAAATGTATTTGGTGGGAAATGCGGCCAGGAAAAAAATGCCCTTCAGTTCAAAACCTTTGACTTTTGTCTGTCAGACATCCTTTTGAATTGACTGTGGAGGCTGGTGACGTTTCTTGAAATGTTCGACCGAGTGTTCACTCTCTCTCTCTCTCTCTCTCTCTCTCTCTCTCTCTCTCTCTCTCTCTCTCTCAACCAGGCCACCACGACCTCTCGTATTTCAGTTTTTGTCATTTGAAAACGTTTTTATTGTGCTAAATTCACTTTCATTCAGTTTGTAGTGTAAAAATCTGTATACCATTCATTTATACTTGTTGACTTCACTCTCATTCAGTTTGTAGTGTAAAAATCTGTATACCATTCATTCATACTTGTGGACTTCACTCTCATTCAGTTTGTAGTGTAAAAATCTGTATACCATTCATTCATACTTGTGGACTTCACTCTCATTCAGTTTGTAGTGTAAAAATCTGAACCATTTATTTGCTTTAGCAGTTTATGAAACATTGTATTAGAATTGTCTTCTTTAGTATGTTTCAGTTAATATATTCCATCCGTTCATTCTAACAACGGTAGCTATTTGTAGCTGTAAGTTGTTTAGTTAAACATAAATGAAGTAAATTGAGAACCATGGCATCAAGTTCTTTTTTGGATATCAAATACATATGTCTTGATACTGTGTACCTATTAGTTATTTGCGGAAGCACTTGTCAGACACTGCCGTGATACAGAATTTTGTGTTTATTTTCAATTAGAGATCATATGCAGTCTTGATATTCCCTAATAAACATAAGTACAATGCCATTTCTCCCATTTTTTTCAAACATATTCCATTTGCATCCATATATATGATAATACACCATACATTTTTTTAAACTTAGTTTTTTCAAATACTGAGCACACACACGTGTGTGTACTCAAGTGTTGATAGCAGTATACATACATACATACATACATACATACATACATACATACATACATACATACACACATAGTTTTTTCAAATACTGGGCACATACACGAGTATGTACTCAGTGTTGATAGTAGTATACATACATACAAAACATACATACATACATATGGACACAACAGCGTGTCACATTGGACCTTTCCAATCAAAGCAGGGCTCGTTCACTTCCAAACGAAACGCGAGACGTCCCAGTGACCAGAGCGTAACACGAAACTTCTCGTCCTCTGTATCATAAGTTCCCGATAATGAGTAGCGACAGGTCATCCGAACAGGTCGGTAAGTGGACGGTCAACCCGGCAGACTCTCCTTATCTGATTGGCACTCGGGCATCAAGTTATGGTGTTTTTGGGAAAGTTTTGTACTTGGGACCTGGAGACACGCTTGACTTGGTGGACCTAAGCGTGTATCCGTGTAGAATTTGAATCTGGCGTTCGCTCTTGGTATCAGAGCCTCCTATGATGATGATACCGCCGTTCAGGGCTACTTTTGCTGTTAGTCATAATCCTTCTGACTAATATCACTGATAAAGTAAATTTACATTAATTTATTTTGTTATCCAGATTCACTGAGAAAGCTTTCGAGAGCCTGTTCTTCAGCCCTCAGTGTCGATGATGTCTGGTCAGTAGTAGTAGTATTATTATTATTAGTAGTAGTAGTTGTAGTAGTAGTAGTAGTAGCAGTAGTATAAAAGAATACAGAAATTGCATGATGTGCAAAACGATTACAGTACATGGCGCACATAGCCTAATAAAAATAAATCCACGTCATCTTTTACAAAATGTATACGATGAAAATTCCAATTTTGGGCTTATTTCTGATCGTGAATGCTCACAAATGCTTTCTTAAATGTTGACTTTGTCTAAGCACACACTCAGCAACCTTAAATGAATACAGGCGTCTCGAAGATGTAAACTTTTTTTATTGTAATGGTGCAATAGCTGGAACAGTATCAATATAAGAGAGAGCGAGAGGTAGAGATTTTGAAGACAGTTTTTGATTGACCGTATTTGCTTTGGTTTAGCCCGGTCGATATAGAAAACGGTAGAAACCCCAAGTAGGACACAGATAAGTCGATTTAAGTCTTAAGTAACTGCAATGCAGAAATAATTGATGAATACTTAAAACATACTATCTTTTTTTTTTTTTAGGAAGCAGATTGTATTATGTTCAACCACGAGGAAATTGACTTGTTTATCCAACGCAAGCTCACGGGTGGCAAATTAGACCTGCATTGCCGATGATAAAAGTCGTACAGAGAAAAGCATTCTGAAAATAGAGAAAAATCAAAATTTTTGGATGTTGGAGTTTCATGAGCGTAAGTGTGGGTCGGTAACTCGGCCTTATCCAGAAGACTGGTTCTCAAACGGCCTTTCAGATGTTGCTTGCTTGCATGATGTTCAACTTCAGTGAAAGTAGCTGGTAATTACGATATACGTCAGTTAGCTGGAAAATTACATGAGCACTGTACACGTTCATATTTGGTAGACGAATTCTTATCAACGGTGATAGTAATCTTAAACATGATGAGTTCTCAGTCGTTTGGTATATATAGTTTAAATAATTTTTTAGAAAATGATAATGAAATATTCGTGTACATAAGAGGTCAATAGATAGATTATCACACTTAATAAATATTCGTGCACTTAGGAAGTCAATAGATAGATTATCACGCTAAACGTCCTCAGAAACATCCACCTTAAAAAAAAGGAGATATTTGAGTGAAAGAAGGATTAATGGTAAATGTGATGCTTTCTTCAAGTGTTAATAAGAACGGGACACGAAAAGCTTCTGCTGATAAAGTCCGTATCGCCAAAATGTTTGGTCAGAGGGGAGGAAACAAGATATACGAGCTTTGGAAGCTGGGAACAAGCAGAGCATCTCTCCTTACAGGCTCGCGAGATGAAAATTTGCAGATTCCAAAAGTTAAAGGGAATTTGATTTTTTTTTTTTTATGAATCC
>NC_061097.1:48138147-48140647 GCF_015104395.2 Macrobrachium nipponense | reverse complement strand
TATGCTATTCAAATATCATTTTTCCTCAGTTTTGCAGATTTTAAATAAGATGATTGCAGCAATATAAAGTGGCAAAGAATGACTCACAATTGCATCTCTTATGATGGGAAAGGGTTATGAAAATATACAGTCAAAACCATAAAAGCCATTTACGAAAGTATGACTAGAAACAAAAGCTTTGCTTTGAAAAATACCGAATATTCCAAGTAGTTTTCCAAAGTGTGGCGAAGGAATAAGAGAAAAAAAATCTAAAAAATTCTTTGAAAGTTTCCTTCAAGCAGCCATGAGTAGCTAAGAACAATACGCATGGTACTTACTCCGGATTGTCACTTACAAGTAATTGTTGCTTTATTTATTTTTTTCGTGAGATTTGTCGTAGACCTCTTTTGGTGTTTTTTAATACTAGTTACTTTTGTTTACCATAATTCATCTCTTGTGAATACATACCATCATGACTGAGACAGGGAAGGACTTTGAGACTTATATTGAATATTTGTGTTCGGTAACCTCAGCTTTACTAAGGTATGAATAATAAATGTGAAGGTTACAAGCATATCCAGTTCGTTAAACAGTCATGTAAAAATAAATTCTTAAAGCATTTTAAATTCTAAGCTCCATTTTTATTTTTTCCTCCCACTTGGGGACTTACTGGTAGTACGATTCGATCAAAACTAAAGTTAGCTAGTTCAGCCACTTCCTTAAATTCCAAAATTTACAGTAGGTACGAAAGTAAGAGTATTCAAAGCTGGAAAAAAACGCCGCAAAACATCGAAATATTGAACTTTTCTTCTTTTTTCGAGAATTTTAACTGCTCTCAAAGCACCAGTTTTTTTTCAGCCAGACTGATATTGTTCCTAGGAATGTTGTAGAAATTGATTCATTGATAATCAGTGTTCAGGCATGGCCAGTTTTAAAAGGGTGCCCCGGACCTTCATAAGGCATTAAGTTACACGAGATATGGACAACCTGAACTGTTATTAGCTTTGCTTTGGAATTCGTACTACTTATAAATAATAAAGGATTTCCGAGTCCTGTTGTCCGATTTGCCAAGGACCTTGATACGTAAAAGACTAGCTACGTTTTAAATTATAAATTACTTTTTACTTATAAATATATATATATATATATATATATATATATATATATATATATATATATATATATATATATATATACACGTATATATATATATTATATATGTATTGATAAAACTATATATATATATATATATATATAGTATATATATATATATATATATATATATAATATAATATGAAACCACAGGAATAGAGCAAAGGTGAAGGTACTGGCGGTTTTTTCTGACTGATATACTTAAGCACATATTTGAGGAGTATTGTACCTCACGATAGTGCAGTTAAAAGACTAAAGCTGTCGGCACCTTCATATTTTATTCTATTCCCGTAGCCTCTGTTATATTTCTCGTCGCGTTTTATCAACATATATAATAAAGTGTGTGTGTGTGTGTGTTTGTGTGAGCGTTTGCGTCTGTACGTGTACAGATATGTAAGTATGGGAATAAAATTTAAAGTAAATAAATTTAGTACCTATCAAGGCCTATACCAGACCTTTTGGTGTTATGTGTGTTTTGGGGATCAACTTATATATAGAAGCCGTGGGGATCATCAGTAATTCACAATCAGCAGACCATTCGGGCAGACTGTAAGTATGACATATGCTTCATACAGAATGAGAGAGAGAGAGAGAGAAGAGAGAGAGAGAGAGAGAGAGAGAGAGAGAGGACTCTTAATACCCACGAGACAAGACACTGGCGGTAGATTATTCTTCGTAGTTATATTTGTGTGTTACATGTAGGTATCGCACGCATTTGCTTCTCTGGTTTTCATTGATGAATCTCTCTCTCTCTCTCTCTCTCTCTCTCTCTCTCCATACATACATACTCATACATATATATATATATATATATATATAAAATATATAATATATTTATATATATATTTGTATGTATATATATGTATATAATTATTATATATATACATACATATATATAATAATATATATATATATATTATATAATATATATATTACACACATATATATATATATATATATATATATATATATATATATATATATATATATATATATGTTTATGTGTATGCGTGTGTGTGTTGGTTGAAATAAAAGGAACGTGTCTGTAATTATCATCAGCATTCCATTGAACTGGTGATCAGATATCTCGTACATCCCATTTGAATTACTTACGTTAATTAATGTAAGTACCGTTTAGCTAAATTAAAAAACTACACCGATCTCTGGTTTTGTTTGTAGTATCTTAGTTTTATCGTTTTTCATTTGGCTTTGACCTCTCCGTGGGATTATCTCAGGTCATTGCTACGTATATATTTAATACAGATTCACTTGGAACATTGCAAAAGATGTTAGCAAGATAAAAGAACCATTAACAGTGCAGCTAATATTTGAGATGATTGTTGTAGTTACATTACTAAGCACGATAATT
>NC_061097.1:48130647-48133147 GCF_015104395.2 Macrobrachium nipponense | reverse complement strand
TGCCGAAGCTCTGGCTTTGAATCACGCTCTGTTCTTCGACCTTGTGGCTTTATTGCCCTTGGTTCGCTCTTTTGCTTCAGTGTTATATCTGGATCAGAGCAGAGCAAATGCCCACCAAGTGGTGGCATTGTACTGCCCAAGTCCTGGCCTTCAAGAGACGATTTTTGTTGGGACGCCATGGTACTTTTTTTGCATCAATCAATCAATCCAGAGAGGATGTCGAGACATTTCTGACTCGTGCTAGGAAAAAATCAGTACATAGGCAGAATTCACTCGATTAGATTAGTACATACTTACATCTGGAGACAAATTACCTAACTGATTATTTTAGGGTACTAATTTGCGGAAATTCTTAACAGACATCTTTCGCAATCTCATGAAAGCCATTGACAAATTCTGTGCGCTGTTGACAGAAAGGGAGACTATATAAAGGTTGGATGCAATCATTCTCCTTTTTATGAAGTGCCTACTGAAACTCATAGATAACTGGTTTTTTGAAGTACATAGAAGAGAAAATCATAATTTTTTTGTATTTTTTTTTAACAGCGGTAGATTTTTGCTAAAGAAAATAGTCAAGACCCTCTCTAATGAAAAAAAAAATGTTTTTGAATAGAAAATGAAAAGCCCCTCTTCTTTCTCACGCCTAGCAAGGAATCCTGGTCAGCTTAAGGGGGAAAAGGTGTTCAGTGCTTAAATGTGAACACATTTTAACTTGAGTTCGAATTTCTAATTCCTTTTCTGATTTTCGAAGGATATCTTTGGAAATGGCCTCGTGTAATAATACAATCGAGATTAAGGGTTCATTTCACGCCCTTTTTATTCCAATAGATTTAGTGAATGAGCGGTATATTCCATTTTTTTTTTTTGGGGGGGGGGGGGGGGGATAAGATGCTTTAAACAAGTATACAATCCTTAAGTCTTAAAAAGTCACCTTCGATCTTCAGGAGTATGACTGAAAGCGAATAGTTTCATTAGGAAAAAGCATTTTTAGGAGTTTTTTCTTAAATCTTTGAGAACCAAAATCCGAAAGATAAGTGCTATACTTTCTCTAGACATAAAGGTATTCCAGTTTCCAATTACTTTATAAGAGAAATTTGTCTGTGTCTGCGTGTGTGTGTGTGAAAGAGAGAGAGAGAGAGAGAGAGAGAGAGAGAGAGTGGGGGGGGGGGGGGTAGGGGTGGTGAGGAGCCTACTCTACAGATTTAATAGATCGGTCACTGAAAGTAAAAGCTTTCTAATCAGTTAATTACAAGCCTGTAATTAGTAACTACTTACACTTAAGATTGCCTCGGAAGATTCCCCAAAGTAAGGTTAGTGGCAGTTTCAAAAGAAACGGGATAGTTCTGGAATTTAGCTTCCCTCTAGAGAATCTCTTGAATAAAAGTGTTGTTGCGTCAAGCAAAGGCCAGTGAAGCTAATCCAAACTTCAGTTGGCTTCAGGATGTATTAGAAGTACCACACTAATATACTTCATATTCATATATCCATTTAAAATTAATTTGTCTTCGTTTCAAATTAAGGGAATAGTCGCTGATTATACTCTGCTTTTTTCCAGCTGTCCACCCGCCTGTGGTGTTTACGTATGGTAACACTGCGTCCCGGGCTTTAGAAAGTTTAGCTATGTGTAAGTTTAGGTAAATAAAAGGATATCTGGGTGCATTTGCAACTGAAAAGTTCCAAATGCCAATTACACCGTTAATATTCGAAATAGGATATTATTATTATTGTTGAATCTAAGCTGAATGTAACTATCTAAAGCCCGGGACACAGTGTTACCTTACGCAAACTCCACAGGCTGGTGGACAGATGGAAAAAATCAGAGTATAGGCACTGTTCCTTTCAAAAGATTTATTCACATAAGATATGTGGCTGTTTCCAGAGCAAAAGAAACCTTATCTTACTTATTACTCTGAAATAGAACTGGCATAATTTTCTAGGAAATCCGAGAACACATTCGTGCAATCCTAATTTTCCTCGTAAAATCTTTATGACTGACTTTTTTCTTTGAAATTGGGAAGAAAACTGGTATAGTGTTCCAGGAATTAGAGCACGCATACGCCCAACCTTCGTTTCACTCGTAGTCTCATTTTGATTGGCTTTTTTCTTCGAATGTAGAAATAGGAAATCAGGCTTTCTTTCTCCACAGAAAATTATTGGTGATTTTA
Source organism: Macrobrachium nipponense (assembly GCF_015104395.2). Classification (NCBI taxonomy): domain Eukaryota; kingdom Metazoa; phylum Arthropoda; class Malacostraca; order Decapoda; family Palaemonidae; genus Macrobrachium; species Macrobrachium nipponense. The sequence continues at coordinate 48,130,982 of NC_061097.1, read as the reverse complement.
CAGTACTTATCTTATGAAATGTTCGATGTCAGCAAATGATTTAGGGTACTCTGGAAACTCGTGCGAGTTATTTTGTGGCACAAATGAGGAACCATTTTTTTTTTCCTTGACGAAAATCTTATCATCATTGCCTTGGCATTGCTTCATGTACCTATACGTTGTAGCCATAGACACCTCGTGAACTATCGAAATATATAGAAATCTGGGATATTATAAAATTAAGACCCAAATTTATATTGTGTTGTCTCTCTTCACAGTTTTCATAGCTTCTCCTGGGCCCTTCTGCACCATACACGGAATCTTGCTGTAGAGGCCGTGTTTCATGTACGTATGGT
>NC_061097.1:48108246-48130147 GCF_015104395.2 Macrobrachium nipponense | reverse complement strand
GTACGTATGGTGCCTAAAATTCATAGTGGGTTTAGTGTTTCCTCTTTCTCCTAAGCTTTTAACTTGGTGCTTCAGTCATTAATGAATACAAGTTGGGTCCCTAACCGTTCTAGAAAGTATTTTGGTATCATTAATGAAGCTTTAAATTATATATGCAAAGTCAAATAAAAAATCTATTATTATTATTATTATATTACTATTAATTGTTATTATTATCATTATTCAATTATTATTGGGAAAGTAAATCCACAGTAGTATGTCTGTTTGACTTTGTTATTTAAAATATATAAAGCAGAAAGCTTTCGATGATGACCTGCACTAGGAGGTCATCGAAAGCTTTCTGCTTTGTATTTATTTTAAATAACAAAGTCGAAACAGACATCTACTGTGGATTTACTTTCCCATTTTAATACTGACTCTATGTGATTATGAGTTTTTTGGTGATGATGATGATGATGATGATGATGATGATTGATGATTATTATTATTGATTATTATTATTATTATTATTATTATTATTGTTATTTTATTATTATTATTATTATTAATTATTATTATTATTTATTTAAATTCAAAATTCAAAAAAGCAAATTGACTGGACCGGTATATAGAAAACCAATTAGGAATTTTTTAAGGTTATCAAACATTTGAAAAACTAGAATAAACGGACAATACATTTACTATAAGGGACAAATTAATTGAAAGATATTAGGCTACCCCATATTAATTTCGATATCCTGTCCTCCACCTTCGCCAGCCACCATCCATTAGAATAAGCCAACACCTGCAGTTCCTCCTTCTCCCAGAGGAAGTCCCTGAGGCCTTTTGGATTCGTCGCAGCTCTAATCAAATCTTTTCTGAAGAAGCATTCATCACTATAGCACCCCGTGACTCGACATTCCACCACAGTTCTCTCTCTCTCTCTCTCTCTCTCTCTCTCTCTCTCTCTCTCTCTCTCTCTCTATCTCTCTCTCTTTCTCATTTCCAAACTTTTTTTCGTTTTTTTTCGTTTTGATATAAAGATCGTTTATTGCTGTCGTCAGATTTTGTCCCCAGCCATACAATGATTATTATAACTCTATGCGCCCACAGTGAAATACCATGAACTTTATAATTATTTTAGTTATGCATATACATTTATTCGCTGAAGACCAACGTGTAAATATATATATATATATATATATATATATATATATATATATATATATATATATATATATATATCTATATATATATATATATATATATATATATATATATATATATATATATATACATTATATTTTATCCTCGTCAGAAAGTCGTGTTACATTCATTTAACTGCTACGACCCACCCTTGTAACCCATTGGAAAGCGTCTCCTGCCTAGCTAATGTAGTAATGAAAATTGACTTTCTATTTTACAACGAGGTTGAAAAAACGTATCTACGAGACAAGTAAAGTACAAGTGTACTGGGACAGAGAAACCTACATCTACAATGACTGATGATTCGGACGTGAAAGGTATGGCACCCAACGAAACTCTCACTATCTCATTTATTTCAGCGGTCTGTCGGGTGTTCCAGAAATGATCGGACGATTTAGGTGGAAGACTGTTGTAGCAGAATGTTAGGTTGTTAACGTTCAATGAGATTTTTCATTGCCCAAGTATGTCCAAAAGATCTTTTTTTTTCTTTTCTTTTTTCAAAGCACACTATATATACCGAACTTGCGTAACTGGAACGGAAATGGTTTTCCAGAAAGTTAAGTCTGAACAGTGTCTTGTAAAATATCAATACGCATCCTGGGCGTGGATGAAGGAGGAAGCGGGGAAGGAAGGGGGAGGGGAGGGGGGAGGGAGGTAGGGGGATAGGGGAGCCGCTTCCCGCAAGTGGCATTGTATTTTAATGAAGTTCAAACATTAGTTACGGAAATCTTGAGATTCGGAGGAACTAAAGGTTCCTTGACAGCTGTGAAGTATGCGAGTAACCTAGATTGAAGATATATATATATAATAATATATATATATATATATATTATATATATAGGGTATATATGTGGTGTGTGTGTGTATTCATATATATGTGTGTATATATATATATAATAAATATATATATATTATATATGTATATATATATGTGTGTGTGTGTGTGTGTGTAGAACAGACACCTGTGTATGTATACATATGAACGTATATTGTGTTTGTGTGTCTTGGAATGTTTAAAGAATTTTGTTTTCATATGTATAAACGATTGTTCCCTCACCCCTTAAAAAAAAGTTCTATCTTATCGGAGACGAAATTGAACAAATTATTTAATACTTTTGTGTGTGTGTGTCTCTGTGTATGCAATCGTATACGTTTGTGTACGAAAAATAACTACTCTTGCTTTTCTCTGTTTGCTGAGAAAGACTGGCTGGGCAATGTCGTCCAGTACCAATAAGTATTCAGAGTGAGAAAATCCAGAGCTTGACTGAGAGAACGTTTACAGTTCAACAAAAGTTTTAACATAATAAGAGATGGGAATGACAACCGATAAACTTGATCAGCAATGAATGTGTTATGAAGGTATCATCACAACTAAAGTTTTTTTTTTTTTCACACCGTTGGACTGCGAGGATGTCGTGCGATTTATTTTTTTTTATTTACTAATCATCTTGATCTCTCTCGGTAATTTCCTTTACCTTCTCTTCTTCCCAATGAGCACAAAATTCTTTGGAAAGTTGAATTCCAAGTCTGTGGCCCCTGTAGTGGCCTTGTTCCGTTTGAATAGGATTCATGTTCTGAAGAATAATGATGACAATAGTAATAATTATCTATTAGAATAAAGATTAGTAGTAGTCGTCAGCGGGTGTCTTAGAGTTAGATCAGATTGCGCTGGCTTCCCAGTCAGTCTAGCATTCAGTGAGAGAGGCTAAGTTGACTTGAGTAGATTACAAATGCTACAAATACGTAGCTTCCTCCAGGCAGAAGAGAACTTCCTCCTCCTATTGCAGAAGACTTCCGTTTAATACAAGCAATCGCTTGCAGTTCTTGGAGAAATAACGATATCAGGTTATGTGTTGGAGCGTCGGGAATGACCTCATAACGTCTGTATTCTTGATATTAGGAAAAAAAGAGGATTAAGATACCATTTCGAAAAAGAACATTGCGATGCCATTTCAGTCATTGCAGTACATAAAGCTGGTGAATGCGATCCGTGGAAGGTATATGTTGGGTCATTGTTTAGAACACGGGAACAGTTTACTACGTTGGTTTCCATCATCAATTTAAGTGTTTAGAATCAGATGCGTAGAGTCACATCGAGGCCCCGAGACCTCGTGAAGTGAAAAAAATATATATATATCCTAGAGCTTAGAGGAACTTCAGACTTTGCCACTTTTACGCAATTTATATTTCTAAATGTCACTTAAAACTAGAAAATGATTTGAAGTTATTCAAATTAGGAATTGTAAGGAGGTGGAGTCTTAGGGGCGGAGACCCTCCCCCGCCCCATCCTTGCCAGAGCACGCAATTCATAGTCCTTCAGGTTAGAGAAGTTTTACTGAAGGGCGATGGAGTGTTAGCTCCCGTTAGTACGCCTCATGCAGTGCACTGTAGGCATTACTTAAGGTTCCTTGCACCGTCCCTTCGGCTCATAGCTGCAACCCCTTTCATTCCTTTTACTGTACCTCCGTTCACATTCTCTTTCTTCCACCTTACTTTCCACTCTCTCATAACAGTGATTCATAGTGCAACTGCTTAGAGGTTTTTCTCCTGTTACACCTTAAAACCTGTCTACCGTTAGTTTCCGTTTCAGCGCTGGACCTTTGACCTTTGACCTTTGACCTTTGACCTTTGACCTAGCTACATGCAATCATGTGTTGCTTCATACTGTAGGTTTTCGTCACTGAAAAGACGAGAGATTTCTGTGTAGGAAATAGCAGAGATTCATCTCTGGTTATAGGATGGCGTCAGGAGATTTTCAACGGAGGATTGAATTAGCTGACGTTTAGGCGAAGGATATGGACCGGTGACTTTTGGGCAAGGCAGGATCGTTTTTGTTTAAGGACGTAGGCGGGGGTGGGAGATGAAGGGGATTATTCTCCTCTGTCTGCTGCATACCATAACTTCTTGTTAATAAAAGGAATTGGGTAAGTAGTCGTACCAGGAGAACAGATGGGGTTAACGAGTGACAAATTAGTCGTTCGTTGTGCGAGCAATGCGTTGAGTTGAGTAGAGTTCAAGAATTTAGGCCAAAGGCCAAGCTCTTGGACCTATGGGGTCATACAGCGCTAAAATGGAAATTGACACTCAAAGGTTTTGAAGGTGTAACAGGAGGAAAACCTCAAAGCAGTGGCATTATGAATCATGTGTTTGGAGAGGGTGGACAGTAAGATGAAGAAAGAGAATATGAAAGGAGGTACAGTAAAATCGAGCTTCTTCATCCCTCCGCTGGAACGTTTTATCGATTTAAGTATCGGATGGGGAAGCCTGGAAAGACTTAACGACGATCATCATCATGCAATGAATCTCTCTCTCTCTCTCTCTCTCTCTCTCTCTCTCTCTCTCTCTCTCAATTTGTTCCAGGACTACACCTAGTATATTCGCTATTACCTGTTCCTTCCACTCGCAACCCCAAAACACCACATTTCATTGAGATCTCGGTCGCCTTTCCATGTTTTTCATAACTTTTGCTATAACATTTATTAACACCTTCATAACAGAGAAGATTGGAGGGAAATATTAGTTTCATTGAAAGATGCATTATTTACTGATATAGCACTCATGGTAATCCAATATTCTCTCCAATATTCTCGATATATGGAGACCATTATGAGATGCAGCTTAGAGGAACACTGAATTGGATTGTGTGTTTTACTTCGATGGCAAGCACACACACACACACACACACACACACACACACACACACACACACACACACACACACACACCATATTTCCAAATACAGAGAACATAATACTCGCCAACTCTCGTGAAAGTCTTCTTATGGAGCAAAAGAACATTCAAAGAGTACAAATTTTCGCTCTTCGTTTTCCCCCTCCTGTATTATAGATATTTCCATCGTGGTCGTCCTTCCTAAAGGATCAGAAATCGCTTCTTTAATGGTGTACCTGTTGTTGGTGTCCCTCGGAGAAGCCGGAGGATAAGTGATACTCCGCGGAGGATTTGCAGGGCAGTAACTGTCTGCTAAGCCTCACCATCCTTTGTGAAGGAACACACCGTAAACGTCAAGGGCTTCCCGCGAACAACATGGGAGTCCTTGCCATTGCCTCCTTTGCCTTCGTCATAAAAATGCGTCGGATCGACAACATTCCTTAAAGGCCCCTATCACGGCCTCCCGCTGAGGGCCCTCCAGGAAGGCACTATGGCCCATCCTTCACCGCCTCGCCCCACGACTTCTGGAGGAGTCCCCGTCAGGAGTCTTTTGTGTCGGTTATGGAGGTCATTCGGCCGGGCGAAGCCAAGTCTCGGTGGCATAAAAGCTCGGCGGGGCGGGAGTGTTGCGTCCGTGCGGGGTCCTAGCGGTGTCCCTCGCGGGGGGTTTCCTCCGTCAGCGAGGTTATGGCGTCCTTCTTAGAAGGGTTGCGCTATGTGGATCCCACGCGGTTCCCTTTGATCTACGAATATTTTATTATGCAGGATTATATACCATTGTTGGCATGGCGGACATCACTTTGATTCGGCGATTTCTCTCTCGTGGGAGAAAGGTATTCAATTTTTTCTTTTCTGTCCTTTTTTTTTCTTTCGTTTTCCTTTTTTCTTTTCAGGAGGTGCTGGGGGGTGGGGAGGGGGGTGGGGGAAGAGACCGAGAGGGAGAATGCTACTATGGAGACGCCTCAGGTTGAAATATAGATGGCTGCAGCTTATAAAAGAAAGATATGTTAAAACGCTACGAATGTTTTTGGTGATCATTTGGACAATTAAAAAATTCTGACTTTGTCCATAGTTGAAATTAATGAAAGAAGCAGGTGCATAATCATTAATGACATCGCTTGATTGGATGAATATTTATTGACTTGAAGTACTTATGTTTGTATCACAAACGACAGAACTTGAGGAGGAGGGTGATACTGATGTCACAATTACAGACACTTAAAGATATATATATATATATATATATATATATATATATATATATATATATATATATATGTGTGTGTGTGTGTGTGTGTGTGTGTGTGTGTGTTGTGTATGTGTGTGTGTGTGTGTGTGTTTTGTATGTGGGTGTGAAGACACTTGTGGGTGTGCGTGCGTGTTAAGGTAGAAGGAGAAATATGGTGAATATATTTTCTTACCTACTGAGACAAGGTCCGTAAATTTTCTCAGTACCATTCTTCAAGGTTTTCACATCAGCATGGTAGCTTATATTTCAGTAAGCTTGCATCGGTAGGTGTTAGTTTTCTAAAGGCTGGAGCTGAAGTAATTGCAAAATATTGTCTGTTACGTTCAGTAAATGAATATTGGTTTAGTCATTAAATGTATTTTGCTCTTTTCGTATTTTTTCGTGTATTATGTTGAGTTTACTTAGCTTTATTGTACAAGAATATAATTATTTTTTTTTTTTACTTATTTCTGCTTATTTGTTTTATGTCTACATACCGCATATTTTTTTTTTTTGATGTTTGCATACCCTTTCAGGATTTTATTTATGATTTAATTTAATCTTTCCTTGCATTTTTTTTAACTAATTAAGAAACAGTGTTCATATTTTGGTCGGTATTAAACGTATTCTTACTAATATCAAGTTATGTCCATTTTATCGCTACCTATTTCTCTGTCAGTTGTAAAATATCAAGAGACCCTGTGATAAATGGTTTGGACTGACATTTCCGAATTATAACTTAGTGATAGCATTGATTACCTATTATGAAGGCTATTCTTGTAATGGGAGCGACAATTCTTTAGGATTTTTATTATTGTTATATTAAGTAGGCCTTGATAAAATTGCTAATAATAAATAAGAACTATGAAAACGTCCTGTGTATTATGTGTCGATATCTTCGAATTTTTAAGAACTTCAGATTTAATGAAGGCAAAACAAAAATTTAAGATAATCATTGCTAGAAACAATGGTTATATTCCAGTAAGAACTGCTAATGCTAAAAAGTTTCAACTTGGTAAAGATACATCTCGTACAAATAAGAGAGTATTAAAAAAAAGTAAGCTGGTATCTGTTTTATGTACATGTGCTCCTTCAGTGAAAATGGAAAAATATTTATTAATCCTTATTTCATGTATTTTTTGTTTTCTTGGACAGAGGGTCGATAATTGGGGAAAAACAGATCTGATTGGGAATAGACGATTACGTCAGTCCTTCGTTCTTGATGACACCAGAACCCACATACTCAGAGGATAAGGTGAGGAACTCTGTTTTATATAAAGTTCACGAAAAAACTAACAAGGGAGTCGTTTTCATTTTCACTCATTTATTTTACTAATGTATATTGAAAGCACGTCAACAATATTCTCCGATAGACCGACCTTTGTTTTCGTATGAATGTCATTATTTCAGCTTCGAGCTGTTTCACATAAAAGTGGGTGGTTCCCTACTACAGACAAGGCTTTGCTTTTTTGAAAAGACTTATTCTTACTCTAATTGTGGAATAGTAAATGAACCAGTAGTGCATAAAACTTCCATATTAACTGTTTCATGTAACCTCATAGAAGGTTCAGCTACCCCTTCTGCACACGGCATCGTTCATCTCTGTCATTCATGCAATTTCTAGCTTCCTTGGGGAAAACAAACATATATATATAGTGTGTGTGTACGCATAAGTAAACCAATGTTTACTTGATAAGAATAACGTCGGAGCTGGAAAACCAAACCTCTTATAGTGTATAAGTGTTCACCAGAGACAAACGGGCGTTTCAAAATAAAATAAATATATATATATATATATATGTGTGTGTTGTGTGTGTATATTTATATATATATATATATATAATATATATAGATATCTATATAGTATATATATATTATATATATATATATATATATATATATATATATATATATATGCTGTGTGTGTGTGGTGTGTGTGTGTGTGTGTGTTGTTTGAGTGGGTGTATACATATACTGAAACGCCCTTTTATCTAATTGGTGAGGTTCTTGATTTACATTAATTAAAGAATATCGTTTAGTGGTCTTATGAAGGTCATTAATAGATAGATAAGGACGTCGATACCCTTTTTTTCTGTTATAGGTCTTTTAAGGACTGCTGGTACCGTTCAAAAGGGGTTCTGCGAAATATGGTCATCGACTGCACTTTTAATAGATTCGTGGAAGGATCATTAGCATACCTGTATAAAGATCTGAATTTCTCTGTAATTCTAAAATCTCTGAAGACTCATAAGTATGAAATGAAGGACACTTACTTCTGATAAAGCGTTAAAAAAACAAAAACCACCGCATATGAGCTCATGATTAGTTCAACTCTCTTCAAGTCTTATAGTTCGTTGTGTACGACAGTGATTTGTTCAAGTTGGTTTTCCCGACGGTGTCTCTGAAGAATAATTAACAGTGTGGAAGGGGCATCTGAATAGCTTTGCTTCAACATAGGAAGTTAGATGTATCAGCTTAGATAGTGTACTTTGAATTTTCTTTCTAACAAGAAGTCCTAGTGGTCTATCACTTGTGCGGTGGATTCATCTTGAAATGAAAGTCCTCGGACATTTAGTAAATGAAAGTGGCGTCTTGTATTACTCCTTTCTGCAACAATTTAGGAAGAATCTTCACAGTCTGGTCCTAACATGTCTTAAAAGGAAGGGTATTTGCGCAAAAAAAGAGCCCTTGTTATTTCAGCCAGATCCTAAAACGCAAAATCCTCGTAAGACCTCAAGTAATAAAGTATAAGTGATCTGCTCTCGAGAGTGGAATTGTGAGGAATTCAAATGTGACCTTTTAGATTCTATATTACCATAAGTTATTATCAATGAAAATAAATATTTAATTCATTTTTCGTGAAAATAGTATTTTCGTCAGCGGTTCGGTATAGGTTACATGGGTTACACGCAGCACGAAAACTAGTGTGACAACACGTATATAGTTGAATTTTCGTACCAATACTGAATGTTTCAGTTCAGATATTTTTGTGTATAGCTGGTAAGAACTTATCAAAAAAGCAGGAAAAGTAAATCTGTAAATAAATAAACTCTAGGTGAATAAAATACAGAGAGAGAGAGAGAGAGAGAGAGAGAGAGAGAGAGAGAGGAGAGAGAGACCGGCAGCCAGAAAGAAATAAAAACCAGAACTACCAACTCCATCAGTTGCACGCTTGCAAATAGTAAAAACCTCTTCATCTGGGCTGCCTGCATTATGGCCACGAAGCACTTAGATCCCCTCCAAATAATTTATTTTATCAACACCGGCGCCATCACAACAATAGCTACCTCCTCCATCCAGACCAATCATCCACTCTATCACCGCTGGCCCCATTATAACAATAGCTCCTACCTGTCAGTTTCTAAACAAGAGTACTTCTACAGGTAGTGGCACTCAGACGCCAATAAGTGGCGCCCTCTAGTGTTTGGTAAACAAACAAGGACCCAGCGTTGCCCCGAGAAGGACGCCGCTTCGTCCTCTTTTGTGTTTTGGTTGGTTGGCTGGGAGGCCGGTTTCCCCTCGACGTGCTTCTTGATGAGGGAGGAATTCTCTTTGCTCTCTTTTCATTGATATTATTATAGGGCCTCCCATTTTGACCTTTCTCCACATTTCCCCCTATCTCTGAGAGTGCTTTATCTCGTATTTGTTTATTCATTTGTGTGCGCGGGAGAATTTACCGCCATTGCTGCAATGGTGAGCTTGATTGATTTCATAAAATGGGTTGATGATGGATGATGCAAGTGGAGGTTGTTGCCTGAGATATAAGGAGCGATTCTTGTGTTCTCCATGAATCTTCGATAGATTATTTCGTAAAAATAATCCTCTTCTCTCTTTCTTTCCGATGAAATACCTGTTGGATTACACTGTGTTGTCGTTTTTATGAGATATTTAGCACTTTCATTCATAATCTCGGTGTCATTTCATTTTAACTGGTGTATCTTTAAACTGAGATTGAAAATCAGCGCGGGCGTATATCGTTTTGATAACAGAAAGTATTAATGAGAGGGTTCCCATTTTATTTCTTTTGTTTCAATACCCGTTAGCATAAATTAAAATGCTTAACTTTCTTAGTCTTTGAAACCAAAACGAATGTCTCTACAAGTTATGTATTCGACTGTTAATGTAGAACTTTACTGAAGAAATGTGACTTTTGACTCGACTTTGCACTGTGGATGGTCAACATAAAAAAAAAAATCTCACTGGTCCTCGAATTTAATGACTTTCGTTTTAAGAACCTAACTTGAAGCTCTCATGATGCAATGTACATCTTCCCTGAAATATGAATGTGGGACTTTTGTTGCATTGTCACTTAAAATGTTTACATTTACGTTTTTTGATTGCACGTTTACATGTCTAATATTCTCTCTCTCTCTCTCTCTCTCCTCTCTCTCTCTCTCTCCTCTCTCTCCTCTTAATTTTATGATTATATATATATATATCTATAATATATATATATATATAATATATATGTCTATAAAATATATAATATATAAAAATATATATAAGTATATATATATAATATATATATATTTTATATATATATATATATAATATATTAATATTTAATATATATATATATAATGCGTAAAAATATTTATATTTGTGTATATATATATATTATATATATATATATATATATATATACCATTATACTATATGTACATTTATTTTTTGTATATATTTTATATATTAAGGAAAGGTCCAGTTGATTTCACAAATTAATTTATGGACATGGTAGCAGAGCGACTATATATATATATATATATCTATATCTATTATATATATAATATATATATATATATATAAATATATATATATATAGTATAGATATATATATATATATCAGTGGATGACATCCGCGGTTGAAGAACGGAAGGGGTCTAGCAACCTCATCTTAATAATCGGATGGCATAACCATCTGGAGCTAACCCATCTGTGAGGAGATGTATATGTATATATATGTATATAATTTATTTTTATATTCACACAGTATTCGAACTTGAGTATCAGTCTGCATAGTTATGCTGTAAAAGTGAAATCAGTGGAATCCATGCGCTAAAAGCGTATTTTCTTCTCAAAAATGCTTTTAGAAAGTTGGAAAAGACAGCCTGTCTTTAATTGATTGCCTGGTTTTTCTTTAAATTCATGAATGATAATAATGATAACATTCGCGACCAACTGAAGTCTTTAAATCTGTTATGGTTTCCATAACAGTAGAATTCTCGTCTACTTACCTTCAAACACACGTTTGAAGGTAAGTAGACGAGAATTCGAGTTGAAGATACTATAGAAAAGGAGGCGATAGTTGAGAGAATGAGAAGGGCAGGAAAAGTATGTACCATGTAACTATTATAGGTGAGCAAGAGGAATGAGAAAGGTGAAAAGGCAATTATTACAGTTAACTTTGAGGTATCTTACACTAGTAAGTGAAGAACTAAGAAGAGCTTTATTCAAGAAAGTTACATTAAAAGAAGATGAATAGTTCATACAATGGTGATACTTAGTGTGGGTGGGGGTAGGTAGGGGGACGGGAATGTTGGGTCCTGGGTGCGAGCAATGACGAATAAGAAAGAAATACGGTTAAACTAAACCGTTAGCCTATCTTATTTAAACACTGAAGGCAGGTCTCTTATGCGCAATTATCCCTGCTGGGGGTTGATGGTCAGGGCTACTGGTCTCTCTCTCTCTCTCTCTCTCTCTCTCTCTCTCTCTCTCTCTCTGTGTGTGTGTGTGTGTGCGTGCGTGTGCCCGTGTCCAGATTATCATAAAACCATCTTTTAGCCTCCTTGGGATTTTTTCTGCAGTTCTTGGAAACTAATTACAGGTGATTAATGTATAATGATCGGTTTCTCTCCTTAGTCCTGACAACTTCCCGTTATTGAAAGATGGTTCCAGAAGAAAGTTCATTTTTCTCTCTCTCTCTCTCTCTCATCTACTCACGTTGATGGTACAAAAACAACCAGATATCTAGCTTTCATATTTTTTCATCTAATATTAATAATGTAGCTTTCGAATTTCGAAATTCTCGGAAACGCAGAAAAGCCTGAACGTGTTAAAAAAAAAAAAAAAAAAAAAAAAGACAAGCAACGTTTCGAAACTTTACATCCTTCCAGTTTTTTTCCATGAAGCTAAGGACTCGTATCTACCTTTGCCAAGCTAGTTACGCGCGTACGCACACACACACACACACACACACACTATATAGTACACATATGCACACATACACATACGTACAAATGTATATGATTTTTTTGCCACAACTTCTTGAAATTTTTTTATATTCGCAAGCACATAGCTACAGATGTCTAATATACAATTTGCTCTACTTCGGAAATATACCAAATATGGTCAATAATTGAATCATTGGTATAAGTGGTAAGTCACCTGGCGGATTCGAACCACTTGACAGTAACTGTACCTCCGATTTCAGTGACTGTTATGTTCTCTTCTGGCCAGGCTATAGCGGTGAAAGAACTCCTCACTGAAGTCGGAGGTAGTTGCTATAAGAAATTCGAATCAATCCGATGACTTACCTTTCATCTGTTATAATTCTCCTCCAGTATCCGACATTTGTTGACCAATTTTTTTTATATTATATAGTATATACATATATACATACACACGTACACATATATACATGTATGTATGTACTTTGTGTATACACATACGTATTCATATATATATATATATATATACACGTATATATATACATATATATATATACACGTGTATATATATATATACATACATATATGTATACATATATATATATATATATATATATATATATATATATATATAGCTTGATGATGAATAATAGTGCCAAGACTAGGAAGATTTTAGAGTACTGTCTTTTTGCTCAAATAGACTGGACCTTTTAATTTCAGAGTCGCTGTTTATTAAGAAAATGAAACCGGAATTGAACAACAACTCGTCCGGTATTCAACTAGCTATCATATAGTTTCATAGTAGGTACACAAAGTGGGTCGTTAGCTATTTTATTTTTGAGTAGTTTTGTTTACCTTTCATATTATTTTTATTTTTATCTCTGTTTTTGTATGATTTGCGCTTTGTTTGAGTTTTTTTCGTCAATTTTTGTTTTTAATTTTTAGTTTGTATGTGATGTTCGTTTTTATTTATGTTTTTACAATGAAGCTTTTAAATCATTTACAATTAATTTTATTGTAATTTTTAGTGATTTCTCATCCTTGTCATTTTTCAGCCTGAAGATGAGGTTTTAAACCTCGAAAGCTCGTAATATTAAAGAATGTTCTTCTAGTCTTGGCACTATTATTCATCATCAAGCTAGATTCCAAGTAGCCAGCCAATTACTGAGACTATATATATATATATATATATATATATATATATATATATATATATCTATATATATATATATATGTATGTATTATACTCCTCAAGATTTTTGTTGAGAAATCAGCAGGCTGACTCAATCAGATGTTTATCTCTTAATATGTTAACGAAGTGTAGAGCAAGTACAAATTCTTTGTTTATGTTTATGCTTGTGTAAGTGCGTGCGCGTTTGCTCGCCCCGCTTGCGAGAGTGCGCGTTTCTCTCTTTTGAGAAAGGGAAAGGTGAAAAAAAAAAAAAAAAAAAAAAAAAAAAAAAAAAATCCCGCCCGCACCCCGGGAGTCTGCGCCTCAAAACAATTATACAGGGATATGCAGCCTCATTATCGTGGCCGAACCGCAAAACGGCTACCGACCTATTTATGGGGTTAGACGACGGAACTTTTACCTCATTTGCATACTAAATGAACTGGCGGTGATGATGGTGATGGATGATGGTGAGGGACGGAGGGGAGGAACGCGAAGAGGGATATGGAAGGATGGATGGAGGATCCCAGGGAGAGATAGTGAAGAAGGGATTCATTCCTTGGGCTTTTTAAAAGGATTGCTTATGGATGGCAGCTCGGAAATGTTTTTTAAAGAAGAATTTTGGAATCATTAGTTACTTCATTGTCGTAACTATGATTATTAATATTAGAAGCTTTGGTTGTTTTTCATCTTGTTCTTACTGATTTTTCATCTTATTTTTTTCATGATTTGATAAGCACTTGTTAACATCTTGCTTCCTCTTTTACTTGTTTTTATTATTAGTGTTACTGTTCAAATACTATTTCAGTTTGTCTCTCATACCGTCTTGGGTATTAACCATTGATAACGCATAAGAGTGTAAGATTCTGTGATGCTGCACACCAAGAAGTAGGTATATCTTTGAAATAGCACTTGAGGATATATGCTCCAAATTCATATTGATCTGCAAAGTTCTAAAAAATTTACATAGTTCTCCTAAAGTTGGAAAATAACGCATACGGAGAGGCGAAGTTCTTAGATAACGCATGGTGATAAGTTCTAAAATAACACATTCTGAAAAGTAGTTGTTAAATGACTCATTATGAGAGGTCAAGTTCTAAAATACTGATCAGTCAAAATCTAACAAAATATCTTCAATAACACACGTTGATTAGTAAGTTCTAAAATAATACATAGGCTACTAATCAGGAATGTTCTAGAATAACGTGTGCTTGAATAACAAATACTCACAAATAGCATTCTAATATACCACATGCTTAGATAGACAGAGATAGGTATAGGTCAAGATATATACGCTGTAAGTAACGTGTGAAATGACTGACACCTGAACTGTGTATAGTAGGTGTTACAGTGTTAATTATTAATAAAATACTGATTAAAAGCTTGGAAATTTAAAAGTTAAAGTTAGCAGGAATTAAATTTGATCGTAGATTGAAACCTGAAGGAATGAAAAAAGGCAGAAGGTGGAAGAACGCAACAGAACGATTATTTTCATTGGTGTTTGGGAAGTAAATGGAAAGAATGATAGTTTGATGAGATTGGCAGAGCAAGGAAGAATGTTGAACGCAAACATGAGAAAAAAAAAGCTGGAAGCAGTTTTACAATCTTGTTATTTTCGCTTACTCAGGGAGTAACCTTACAAACTAATTTGTTGTTGTTGTTGTTGGAGTAGGAAAGGTCTATAGAGGAGCCTAGCAAGGTATTAAAAAGGTGTTTCGCGTTGAGTTAAAGATACAGGAATTTTAGGAGAGTATTTTTATATTTATTTATCAGAATAAAAATATAAAAAATTATGTGCATGTTATACAGTACAGAAAAATAATTTCTAACCAAATATTGCATATTTATATTCATTTTCGTTGGTGAAACAAGGCTCTATTTGACCGTAGAATTTAGGACGTTTTAATTCACGTTAAAAGTTAGGAATGTAATGTTGACAACTTATGTGTGAGGGGGAAATCTTACATGTGTCTCGAATAAGCTGGAAGTCGGACCACACCTTGTTGTGTTCATGCATTCTTTCACTATTCCCCGTCTTCTTTGTAGACCCCTGCCTTGTTTGTGTTCAGGAAGAAATACCTAATAGCTCGATGTTGATAAGTATTTTAATCAAACCAATTTCCTTATCACAAACGCAGCTTGCGTCTCCATTTATTCTTTATTTGGTGCCCCATTGGTGGTCAAAGTCTGGTTGTGGTTCGATAACAGCTGTGATGACCGAGGTCAAACTTAGGTGGCCAGATTAGAATTTTATTTTTATTGAAATTGAAACGAGAACGTCATATTTTTCCATAAAATATGACGGTTCATTACAAAAAAAAATGCACAAGTAAACCAACAGTGACCCTTCATAAAAATTCTTTATAAAAACTTGAATAAGAATTGTATTAACGTGAATGAAGGTTTTTGTATCGCACAATTCAAATTCTGCATATATGACGCGTATATAGTGTTCTATGGGCCTTTTTAACTTAATGATGCAACGTTAGAGTAAAAGACATTCATATATGTATGTATATATGTATGTATGTATGTAATTAAAGTTAGAAGCCGCTAAGGAAATTGAAACAGTGGAGTGGCTTCTACCTTTATTTATGTACTCACGTTCCAAATTTTCGTGATTCAGTTACACTATATATATATATATATATATATATATATATATATAATATATATATATATATATATGTGTGTGTGTGTGTGTGTGTGTGTGTGTGTTTGTGTGTGTGTGTGCATATGAAATTTATATGCAATAGCCACAGACCTCTCAACTCCTCATTTCAGTACAGTTTGTAGTTATACGCATAACGACGCCCTTGAATCCCAGATGAAGGCTACCACCCCAGCAAAATGCATCTAAATGCGTCAGATATGTATTAGCGGAAATAGATGCATATATATATCTCATGATAGAGTGGTCGAAGTTAATCTTTCTTTTGAGGATGTGTATCCTCTCTCTCTCTCTCTCTCTCTCTCTCTCTCTCCTCTCTCTCTTTCGTTTTGTTTCAAAGAGTCCTGCTATGATCAGTTCACACGACAGATAGCCCATCTGGGGAGACTGAAAGAAAACATCTCGTTAATTAGCATTTACAGGGATGCGCCTTTCGAATACTTAGGTCCCATTTTTGTCCTCATTATACATTCAATTATTGAGCGAAGGACTCTCGGTCGATCTTGATCTTGCGGTTTGTACGTCCCGACCGCTATCTCCTAAGACAATCGACCGTCTCCCGTCGCTTTAATAAGTGTAAGGACAGTATGACTACCGATAAAGGGAAGCGATAAGAGGTCACCTAGGGGGTCATTGTCGCGTCAGGTCAGATGGAAAATGGTCCCTCCCGGGTTATATGAGGAGGTGGGAGAGGTAGGCGGAGATGGGGAAGGGAGGTGGGAGAAGGTGGTAATGAAAAAAAAAAAAAAAAAAAAAAAAAAAGGTTGAACTTGAGAACTATTGACCAGGGATACCAAAAAGGTGTAAACTTGTTTTTGTTTATTTGCTCAGTTGGTTTGGATCTGGTGCTTGGTATATTTTGTAGTCGGTGCGTTATTTATTTATTTATTTATTCATTTATTTATTTATTTTACTGAATTTATCGTTAAGTAATTTGTCGTTCATCTTTTTATTGTTATTTGCAGTTTTTCTTTGTTTTTTTATTACCATGAATATCATTTAGATTTGAATAGTGTCCTTAGCATTTAATGCTGAGAAAGAGAAAAGCAGATGAGGAAACAAATGAGGAGGAATTCTCAGCATAAATAAATCACTGTAAAGAAATCATGACAAAAGGTTCAGCAAAAAAGAAAAAAAAAAGTCATAACTCCCTCATCATGTAAGAACCCAGTAAAAAACTTCTATAGCCCTACTGCTCAACTATATTTCCTTTATATGTTGCTATAAAACCTTCAAAGAAGGGGGGAACCCTTTAAGCGCGCGAGCACGGCGGCGGGGACACTTAAGAAGGCGATCATAAACACCTCTGGGTCCCCATTGTGGTGCTAGAATTAACTGGCAATTATGGGCGATCCCCTTTGTGATTGGCCGGGAGACCGCTCGCTGTTGCGCGGCCTCAACGGTTATTGGATTTGAATTCTTTCGGAGGGTATTTGAAGCTATAGATGTCGCGGCATGAAAGGGAATCGGGGGCTGTCCTAATTTATTGCCGCTGGACGGTCTTCAGTAATGTGCCATCAAGCTCTTATTAACTGTCTCGCTGTTTTAGCACTTCGATGCGCTTTTAAAAAGCCCTTTTCATCTCATCTCGGCATTTATAGTTTTTTTTTTTTTTTTTTTTCTGTTATTATAGTTTTTTTTTTTTTTTTTCTTTGTTCTTTTTTTTTAAAATATAAATCGCGTCATAATTTCTGGCACAAGTCGTTAACTCACTGGCAGATATGAATTTAATCTGAGTGTAATTTCCTGTTTGATCGTTTAAATCAATGTTTTGTTGAGGATCGAAGTTATTTCTGCTTTTTTTTTTCCTAATTTTATCTGTTCTGCAGAGGAATTTCCTTTGAGGAATTTTCACAACTGATATTGTCCCAATAACGCATGAATAAATCGAGGTAGTTTGGGAGTTACGTAAAACTTATTGTCAAATTTATTGTATTCTTGCCCACTTATAAATAACAGTAATTAAGCAGTAGCAGCAGTGATAGTGACATTGACCATAAAAATAATTATGATTATGATAGCAGAAGTGGGTATAATGATATAACTTTCATGATGAAAATATGAAATCTGACACAAAATCAATAAGATACTAGAAAATTTTATAGACAGTTTTATATAGCGCGTGTCTTGTTCATTTGCTTAGAAATATTATGTTTTTACCAAGAAGGGATTTATACATTTTTACCATCGTTTATCATAATGATGTCGTTTCAGGTTTATTAGACTACATTATTTTTTGTTTCGAAGTGATTTCATTATACAGTTCATCTTCATCGGTAATGAACATGGATGAGGTGTTTTCGCAGTCACTATTGGGGAAATTACAAAGGCAGGGGGGGTAAGGGGGCATTTGCCCCCACTTTTGAAATTTCTGGAAAATAAAAAAGAAATGCATGGAAAATACAAAATAGATAAAAAAAGTTACATGGAAAATGCAAAATGAATAAAATACCATGAACATTTCTCACCTGTTTATTCAGTTTTCTATTATTCAAGTCTATTATTTACTAGTTTAATGCTGTTGTTAGAACAGGTATTGGAGTCATCGGGATCTCTTCCAAACTGTTCAGTATCAATAAAAAAGTTACACCATTTTGTCAATAACAATTAAAAAAAAAGTGCCACCATTTTGCATTTAAGCACTTCAGGAAACAATTTTTTTATTTTTTTCGAAAAAGGCGAGGGGGCCACTCCCTCCCCATAGACCTCTCCCCACAGCGATCTCCATATCGTTGCCCGCTCCCCCGCTTTTTTTTTCTTTTTTTTTTGCGGACGCCCATGGCCGCTGGCTTGAAATGAAAGAAGGTCGGATGTGGGAAGCTTAAAGAGGGAGTTGTTGTTTCTGATTTTGGTAGCTTAACCTGGCACAGTCTTTTGCAACGAAAAAAAGGTTTTATTATTATTATTATTTTTTTTTTCTATCAGAGTCCTCCAATTCGACTGGGTGGTATTTATAGTGTGGGGTTCCGGGTTGCATCCCGCCTTCCTCAGGAGTCCATCACTTTCCTTAACTATGTGCGCCGTTTCTAGGATCACACTCTTCTGCATGAGTCCTGGAGCTACTTCAGCCTCTAGTTTTTCCAGATTCCTTTTCAGGGATCTTGGGATCGTGCCTAGTGCTCCTATGATTAACATGTTCAGTATATGACATGTAAATAAATAAATAAATAACGGTCAAAACATTTTTCAAGCAAACCATGCATGGAAACAGAGATATAAAGGAATTATTGCGTCATTTCGAGATCTGGAAGTATCCGGATATTAACTAGGCTCGGTTAGTAGCCTGACTCCAGAGGTCCACATCAGGACCCTGATTTAATTATCGCATCACTTGCGAGCCACCCATTCGCAGGGTCCGGCGCGACTAGAATGAAAAGATGTCGGGGATTGAATCAAATGTAAGGTTTATAATTAGATCTTTTTAGTATTTTAATATCTTCACTGTTTCATTCATTTTAATATTCTAAAGTCCCATTTATCAAGGTTTATTTATGCATTCATTCATTCATTCATTCATTTGTTTGGATAAACGGACCACATATGCCCTTCATTAAGGAAAAGATGGAGCTATGATTGTAAAAGGATTGTGAAGAAACTTATAGGTTGCTTATGTGAAGAGTTTAATGAATTGATTTATGAAAGAGTAAATATATAAAAGATGGAAAATGAACTCATTAAGGAAATGATGGAGCTATGAAAAATGATTGTGAAGAAACTTAAGTAGCTTAATGTGAAAGGTGAATGAATTGATTTTTGAAAGCGTAAATATATGAAAAAAGGTGGAGAATGAGCACTGGTAATGAATACGAACTATTCGAAGTGTTTATTTATGCACTTTTAATTTGTTTTGTTACAAAAATGTAATGAAACTTGCTTTAGAATAGAAAAGTTATTGTATATTTAAAAAAAAAAAGCTTCTGGTTAGGTTAGGAGAAAGCTTACAGATCTTTCAGTGGGATACGAACTTTGGGAAGGGTGGGAAGAAAGGTTTTTCGTGAAAATGGAAAAGATCTCGCCCCCTATACAGGAAGGCGCCTAAAAATGAATGGCGGAGACAATTTCGGGGGACAGAGTAAACTTGATATTTATTAAGCTTCCTGGTGAGTGGGGATTATTCCCTCGTTTCCCACGAGAAAAGAAAAATTGGAAATTGATGAAGCGCGGCCAAGACTTAATCCTGAGATCTCAAAGGCCTGCGACCTCTAATTGTCTTTGATCACCCAGATAAAAGATCTGGCACAAGGTGCTTTTATTTGGGGCTCTGGAGGGAGCGTGTTTGTCATACATTCTCTCTCTCTCTCTCTCTCTCTCTCTCTCTCTCTCTCTGTTTTGTGTATATGAAGGCCATACAGATTGATATGCATTTACAAACGTGTACACGTGCTTGAATACGTATATAAGGAATATATTATGTATATTGATATATACGTATTATTTATATACTTATATAAATTCTCTCTCTCTCTCTCTCTCTCTCTCTCTCTCTCTCTCTCTCTCTCTCTCTCTCTCTCTCTCTCTATATATATATATATATATATATATATATATATATATATATATATATATATATATATATCATATATATTATATATATATATATATTTATATATACATATATATATATTTGGATACATTCTTAACCACATGCGTGCGCGGTTGATAAATATAAGTTCAGCTGTGTAAATATGTTTATATTACAACTATGTATGCATGTCTTTGTGCGTTAGCATGTACGTATCCATCCGTTCATCTATTTCTGCGATCGTTATCGCGATTGAAACGATGATCATTTACGTCTCCACAAGATTGACGAGACTATAAGAATTTCCAAAGAAGAAGGACCATGGCGGGTAAACCAATTCTGACGTGGTTCGCGCCGTCTTTATCGAGGCTGTCATCTCCACCTCGAGGATTATCTCTCGTTCGCCTGATAGGAGATAAAGCGATTGACAAAAGGAAGAGATTAAGATAAAGCTTAAGGTCGTTAGAGAAACTTGACGAGGGTTAATCGCCTCGAATTGGCTGTTAAGGACTGGGCACGCGCGTGTGTGCCCTGTTTTTCGGTGCGATTTGTATAGAGGGTCTCTCGAGACAGGTGGGTTTACTGTTAGGGTGACTTTCCTTTGGCGGTGCATTTTACGTGGAAATTTTTAAACTTTATACTTCGAGATGGTGATTAATGTTTAGCATGTTCTTGTGGTTTAGTGCCCGATCTTTTTTTTTTGTACGTGTTCTAAAAAGATCTTAGGTTTATGCTCTTTTTCTATTATTATTATTATAATATATTGAGAGTTTTATCTAATATATTATACCATGTAATTCCGTGGCGAATAACTAATTTTCGGTGATATCAATCAGTCTTTAGTGAGGAATGCGAAGGATATTTCTTCATAAGTTATAGGCAGTTACTGGTGTATTATATATATATATATATATATATATATATATATATATATATATATATATATTTATATACCTTCGAAATTAGAGGGCCCCCCTCCACGAAACAAATGGAAAGTTATGAAGTTTTCTGCTATAGCCTCTCTCCAAGTTACATTATCTTAAGTTTCTATTAAGCTATTTTTCATTTTTACATTTCTTGTTATTTTCAGACTGAGTGACGGAGTTAGATACAGCCATGGCTAACGACTCGCAGGAAATCAGATGGATTGACCGAATCCTGGTTATAACCTTCAGAGAGCCCAGGGATGCTGGCGCATCCTTCATTTCACATTCCTGGATAGCTAAATACATTAAAAGAGATGAATCCTTTGTTAAAAGAGACTGGAACAAAAATCCATATGACTGTC
>NC_061097.1:48097320-48107746 GCF_015104395.2 Macrobrachium nipponense | reverse complement strand
GCTGACGGTCTTCTAGTAATGTGCCATCAAGCTCTTATTAACTGTCTCGCTGTTTTAGCACTTCGATGCGCTTTTAAGCCCTTTTTCATCTCATCTCGGCTTTTATATATATATGTTAGGAAAGCTGTTGTCAGGCCACGATAGAATGTTTTTGAGTTGCGCAGTTTTTTTTTTTTTTTTTGAGTCCTTAAAAACAAATATTCAAATCGTCGTGAGTTTATTTCATCTAACCTCATAGACTAAAAAAACTAAAATATAAATCGCGTCAATAATTTTTTTCTGGCACAATGGCATTAATCACTGGCAGATATGAATTTGAATCTGAGTGTAATCCTGTGTGATCGTTTCAAATCAATGTTTTGTTGAGGATCGGAGTTATTTCTGTTTTTTTTTTTTCCTTAATTTTTTCTGTTCTGCTGAGGAACTTCCTTTGAAGAATTTTCACAACTGATATTGTCCCAATAACGCATGAATAAATCGAGGTAGTTTTGGAAAATTACGTCCATTATTGTATTTTTCTAAGTTTATGTATTCTTGCCCATTTATAATTAACAGTAATTCAGTAATAGCGGCAGTGACAGTGACATTGATTATAAAAATAATTATGATTATGATAGCAGAAGTGGGTATAATGATATAACTTTCATGATGAAAATATGAAAGCTATGACATAAAATCAGTAAGGTACTAGAAAATTTTATAGACAGTTTTATATAGCGCGTGTCTTGTTCATTTGCTTAGAAATATTATGTTTTTACCAAGAAGGTATTTATACATTTTTACCATCGTTTATCATAATGATGTCGTTTCAAGTTTATTAGACTACATTATTTTTGTTTCGAAGTGATTTCATTATACAGTTCATCTTCATCGGTAATGAACGTGGATGGTTTTAGCGTTTTTCGCGGTCATAGCGGGGAAATTACAAAGGCAGGGGGGGTAAGGGGCATTTGCCCCCACTTTTGAAATTTCTGGAAAAAATAAAAAAGAAATGCATGGAAAATATAAAAATAGAAAAAAAAATAAAAAAATTAACATGACATGGAAAAATGCAAAATGAATAAAATACCATGAACATTTCTCACCTGTTTATTCAGTTTTCTATTATTCAAGAGTCTATTATTTACTAGTTTAATGCTGTTGTTAGAACAGGAATTGGAGTCATCGGGATCTCTTCCAAACTGTTCAGTATCAATAAAAAAAGTTACACCATTTTGTCAATACCAATTTAAAAAAAAGTGCCACCATTTTGCATGTAAGCACTTCAGGAAACAATTTTTTTTTTTTTCGAAAAAGGCGAGGGGGCCACTCCCTCCCCATAGACCTCTCCCCACAGCGATCTCCATATCGTTGCCCGCTCCCCCGCTTTTTTATTTTTTTTTTTGCGGACGCCCATGGCCGCTGGCTTGAAATGGAAGAAGGTCGGATGTGGGAATCTTAAAGAGGGAGTTGTTGTTTCTGATTTTGGTAGCTTAACCTGGCACAGTCTTTTGCAACGAAAAAGGTTTTATTATTATTATTATTATTATTTTCTATCAGAGTCCTCCAATTCGACTGGGTGGTATTTATAGTGTGGGGTTCCGGGTTGCATCCCGCCTTCCTCAGGAGTCCATCACTTTCCTTAACTATGTGCGCCGTTTCTAGGATCACACTCTTCTGCATGAGTCCTGGAGCTACTTCAGCCTCTAGTTTTTCCAGATTCCTTTTCAGGGATCTTGGGATCGTGCCTAGTGCTCCTATGATTAACATGTTCAGTATATGACATGTAAATAAATAAATAAATAACGGTCAAAACATTTTTCAAGCAAACCATGCATGGAAACAGAGACATAAAGGCATTATTGCGTCATTTCGAGATCTGGAAGTATCCGGATATTAACTAGGCTCGGTTAGTAGCCTGACTCCAGAGGTCCACATCAGGACCCTGATTTAATTATCGCATCACTTGCGAGCCACCCATTCGCAAGGTCCAGCACGACTAGAATGAAAAGATGTCGGGGATTGAATCAAATGTAAGGTTTATAATTACATCTTTTTAGTATTTTAATATCTTCACTGTTTCATTCATTTTAATATTCTAAAGTCCCATTTATCAAGGTTTATTTATGCATTCATTCATTCATTCATTCATTCATTTAGATAAACGGACCACATATGCCCTTCATTAAGGAAAAGATGGAGCTATGATTGTAAAAGGATTGTGAAGAAACTTATAGGTTGCTTGATGTGAAGAGTTAATGAATTGATTTATGAAAGAGTAAATATATAAAAGATGGAAAATGAACTCATTAAGGAAATGATGGAGCTATGAAAAATGATTGTAAAGAAGCTTAGGTAGCTTGATGTGAAAGGTGAATGAATTGATTTTTGAAAGCGTAAATATATGAAAAAATGGAGGATGGAGGGCCAACTTCATTAATGAGCACTGGTAATGAATACGAAAACTATTCGAAGTGTTTATTTATGCACTTTTAATTTGTTGCAAAAAGTAATGAAACTTGCTTTAGAATAGAAAAGTTATGGTATATTAAAAAAAAAAAAAAGCTTCTGGTTAGGTTAGGAGAAAACTTAACAGATCTTTCAGTGGGATACGAACTTTGGGATGGGTGGGAAGAAAGGTTTTCGTGAAAATGGAAAGATCTCGCCCCCTATACAGGAAGGCGCCTAAAAATGAATGGCGGAGACAATTGCGGGGGACAGAGTAAACTTGATATTTATGAAGCTTCCAGGTGAGTGGGGATTATTCCCTCGTTTCCCACGAGAAAAGAAAAATTGGAAATTGATGAAGCGCGGCCAAGACTTAATCCTGAGATCTCAAAGACCTGCGACCTCTAATTGTCTTTGATCACCCAGATAAAAGATCTGGCACAAGGTGCTTTTATTTGGGGCTCTGGAGGGAGCGTGTTTGTCATACATTCTCTCTCTCTCTCTCTCTCTCTCTCTCTCTCTCTCTCTCTGTTTTGTGTATATGAAGGCCATACAGATTGATATGCATTTACAAACGTGTACACGTGCTTGAAAACGTATATAAGGAATATATTATGTATATTGATATATACGTATTATTTATATACTTATATAAATTCTCTCTCTCTCTCTCTCTCTCTCTCTCTCTCTCTCTCTCTCTCTCTCTCATCTCTCTCTCTCTCTATATATATATATATATATATATATATAATATATATATATACCATATATAAAATTATACATATATATATTTGGATACATTCTTAACCACATGCGTGCGCGGTTGATAAATATAAGTTCAGCTGTGTAAATTATGTTTTTATATTACAACTATGTATGCATTGTCTTTGTGCGTTAGCATGTAACGTATCCATCCGTTCATCTATTTCTGCGATCGTTATCTCGATTGAAACGATGATCATTTACGTCTCCCCAAGATTGACGAGACTATAAGAATTTCCAAAGAAGAAGGACCATCGGCTTGGGTACAATTCTGTCGTGGTTCGCGCCTGTCTTTATCGAGGCTGTCATCTCCACCTCGAGGGATTATCTCTCGTTCGCCTGATAGGAGATAAAGCGATTGACAAAAGGAAGAGATTAAGATAAAGCTTAAGGTCGTTAGAGAAACTTGACGAGGGTTAATCGCCTCGAATTGGCTGTTAAGGACTGGGCACGCGCGTGTGTGCCCTGTTTTTCGGTTGCGATTTGTATAGAGGGTCCTCTCGAGACAGGTGGGTTTACTGTTAGGGTGACTTTCCTTTGGCGGTGCATTTACGTGGGAAATTTTAAACTTTATACTTCGTGAGATGGTGATTAATGTTAGCATGTTCTTGTGGTTAGTGCCCGATCTTTTTTTACGTGTTCTAAAAAGATCTTAGGTTTATGCTCTTTTTCTATTATTATTATTAATATATTGAGAGTTTTATCTAATATATACACCATGTAATTCCGTGGGCGAATAACTAATTTTCGGTGATATCAATCAGTCTTTAGTGAGGAAATGCGAAGGATATTTCTTCAAATATAGGCATAAGGTTATAGGCATTATTATATGTATTATATATATATATATATATATATATATATAGATATATATATATATATATATATATATATTTATATACCTTCGAAATTAGAGGGCCCCCCTCCACGAAACAAATGGAAAGTTATGAAGTTTTCTGCTATAGCCTCTCTCCAAGTACATTATCTTAAGTTTCTATTAAGCTATTTTTCATTTTACATTTCTTGTATTTTCAGACTGAGTGACGGAGTTAGATACAGCCATGGCTAACGACTCGCAGGAAATCAGATGGATTGACCGAATCCTGGTTATAACCTTCAGAGAGCCCAGGGATGCTGGCGCATCCTTCATTTCACATTCCTGGATAGCTAAATACATTAAAAGAGATGAATCCTTTGTTAAAAGAGACTGGAACAAAAATCCATATGACTGTCATCGCGAAAAGAGTGAGAATCTTGGAAGGCCTGAAGTCATTTCTCAGGAGTCAAAAGACATCATAGCTGAGGCAGTGGGTAGACCAAGAAAGTCTTTATGTAAATTGGCGCTTGAACTAGAAGCAAAAAGAGGAAAGAAGAGAAGTTATAGTGCTGTATATTGTGAGTTGAAAAAAATCTGGTATCAAGCAATTTCATGTTATCAGCAAGCCCAACATCACTCAGCAACAGAGAGAAGACCGTGCATGGTATTGTGGTTCATTTCTTAAAGATTGGGATGAAGCTGACTAAAAATAACATCATTAGGGCTGCAAAGTTGGATGATATCAGCGATGACATGTGCTATCGCCAAGTTGTTAAATTTTCTGAATGTTGGGAATTTTTGGTTCACAGCCAAACGGTTAATGTGGATCATCAAAGAAAAGGACAGTCATGGAATGGTGAATACTTCAGAGAAACTGTGCTTGCTGGTGGAGTATTTCCTTTCCTCAAAGATCCCGAAAATGTGTTATCTGTTGAAGAAGTCGCATTTTTGCATGATAAGGCACCATGTTTAAGGCTCTTCAGACACAGGGGCTGCTTCGAAACAGTGGTATAGATTTCTTCTCGTCAAGTGAATTTCTAGGTAGCTCCCCTGACCTTAATGTGTGTGAAAACGGTGGTATTTTAAAGGATCGTGTTGACGCGCGCACAGTGAACTATGATGGTATACCGAAGTGCTCAGGGAAATGGAGTTTGAGTCTCGGCTTTTTAGCAATTTGCTGAAATCATACCCCTCAAGATTGCAGGCTGTGGTACAGGCAGATGGAGGCCACACAAAATATTAAATACTCAGAGAGAAACTTAAATAAATACCCGTTCTGAATTACTTTTGTTTTTGTCCATATCAATTTTAGTTTATGCTGTACAGGGGGCGGGGGCTCTAATATCAAAACACCCTGTATATATAAATATATATATATATATATATATTATATATATATATATATATATATATATATATATATATTGTGTATGTCTTTTATAACCCAACATGCCTCTGTTGACCTTGTCGAGACACTATGTACCTGATAGTCAGATTACTGTGGTGGTCTTATAGCAAAGTTAAAGAGGGTATGGGACTTGCAGTTTCATCCCAGAAGACTTGCTAGTGACTGGAAGGCTAACATTTGGTTAATTATATATATATATATATATATATATATATATATATATAGTATATATGTATGTATGTAGTATGTATAAGTATGTCCAATTTCCCCTCAGAAAGTATATACTGAGCGCCAATAAATATTTAGGCTTTTGTGCCTCTGTAAAAGAGAGGTTTATTATGTTGCAAAGAAAAATCATGTTTTAAGAATTCGCTCCCCTCCTCCACACGAGAAGGTCATGAGATTCGTTTTGAATCTGGGCCAAGGAATCCCTTGATAAAAGCAAAAAAAAGAAACAATAACCAATCCGCCCCCCCCCTCCACCCCCACCCCCCTAAAAAAAAGTAAGCACAAAACCTGGAGATTGAAACGGTTAACCAAACACATCCTCAGCAATTGCTACTCCGAACTGTCCACACAGTCTTGCCAACCCTCCATTAACGTAGCAAGAGTTACAGATGACGTGCAGGCTTGCCAACCGATCATTAGAATGGCAAAAACCGAACTGGAAATTGGTATTCTCTTAAACGCGCACAATTCGATCCTATTGACTTGGACGACAACTTCGGGACAACTCCCATTTAACACAGAGGCCTCCTTTTTTTTTTTTTTTTTTTTCTTTTGCTCTATAATCATCTTCCTTTGTTTTTAGTTTACTGTGTATCCAGCACTCGGGTGTACTATGTGAAGATTCGTACTTGAAGAGATGGTCACTTACTTGAATTTAGCCAGATCGACTGGTTAACATTTTCAACTCTCAAAGGTATGGCCCAAAGATGTACGGTTGATGTGAATCTACGATAGTACTGAACATGGCAAAATCCATTCGATCCCTGGGGGGCTATAGTACTCAACACGGCGAAACAGTGTAGATGAATCACTTGTTTGGCCTTGTTTAGTACCAGCCCCTCGGGAATCGAATGTCCGTTAAGTGAATTGGTGACATCAAGAATTCCCTTGAAATTACTTGAGTATAGTATATACATACTCACGCACACTGTTAATGTCCAGTAATCGGACCTTGGTCACATCCCAATTTGGCCATAAACACGCGTGCGCCCTTGTTATATCTTTATATATGTTTTGCGGTGATAGGATTTACTTATTCCACGTGATAAGTGTTCCTTTGTTTAAAAAAAAGAAAAAAAAAAAATTTGGTCATGATAAGTAACAGACCATTATTTAGGATTCAACCCGGAGAAAAATAAGTACTTCCTGTAACCAAGTCATTGTTATTTCAAAAGCTTAAAAATTAAACCCCCGGCACCCCCCCCCCCCAACCGGCCTATCCCCCAAGCTATATAGTCATACTGTGATGGCAATCTTACTGACGACGTTTTAAGTTTTCATACCGGCGTCGAGATGGCGTTGCATTCCAAGAAGAAACGAAGATGCCTCAGTTTTTTCCCATCTCTCTCTCTCTCTCTCTCTCTCTCATCCCAGGTCTACTACCTCTTGTGCAGCACCCGTGAAAGGTGGTGAATCTCGCAACCACCCATTACCGTAAACGTAGCGATACCATAATTCTCGGGTTGTGTAAACATAAGTCTCAAGGAGAGGAGAGGAGAGATGTTCACAGAGCGACCTTTGGCGATGGTGGTTTTGTGGGAGAATAGTTGACAACCAGTTTACGTCTCCATGAGCGGTCTCTCTCTCTCTCTCTCTCTCTCTCTCTCTCTCTCTCTCTCTCTCTCTCTTCCCCATTAGCAGTTTTTCTTGTTTTCTTAAGGATGCGAACTGAGCCCGCACTGTTCTAGTTACTGTTGCGATTTTCAGTGGCAGTTTTGCATTCGCAATTTAAAATCATCGAACTCAAGCTCATATCCAGACCGCAGTCAGTGAGCTATATTGCTTATTTGTAATAATCTTTGAATTGTTCCGGTACAAAATGATCGACATAGTGCGCGCAAATTGCGATCGAGCCGCCACCAGATATACGGTCATCGCGCAGTTCAGATGTTCAGTCATACACTGGTCGAGCTACATATACAGCAAACGGTGATGTTGAAGAAGTATTGATGAATTACTCTTGAGACTGCTCTAAAACCTTTAAGGTCTCTTGTAGCATTTTTTATCAGTTAAGAAGACGCCATTTCATTACACAATGAACGCAGAATTTTCATCTTATGCTGAGCTTATGCGAATGGAAAAGTGACCTCAGAGGGTAAATTCGCAAACAAAAATTTTTGTTTTTCTTATTTCATACAAGCATAATGTTTACAGTTGCACGTGTGACTATTGAATGTAAGCGCAGAAAACAATATCTGTTATTAATTTGAGAACATTTTATGAATTTGTTCTTTATGAGTGGCTATAACTAGTAATTTATGTACAGACCCTTGAAAAAACCAAACATACGAGGTATCTCTAGGCCAACATATCTTAAAACCATCACCTGCAACATGATCAGTCTTGTAAGTTTAGTAACGTCGGATTCAAGAATATTTAGCCCTCTTGACAAGTATATCCCATAAAATTATTAATTAAAATACACCAGGTAATCTATGAATAGATTTTAGAATTAAATTTTAAGTGATGTTTTGCAGTTTTGCTCCAAATGTCAAGTTGGTGGATCCATGTAGACTTGAAACTAAAGGTAGCATTAATACTTCCTAAAAAGATATATATAATTGCAATTTTGGTTCTAAAAAGTAGCTGTAATTTGGTTCTAAAAAGATAAATGTAGTTGTAATTTGGTCCTAAAAAGATAAATGTAGTAGTAATTTAGTAATTTGGTCCTAAAAAGATAAATGTAGTTGTAATTTGGTCCTAAAAAGATATGTGTAGTTGTAATTTGGTCCTAAAAAATATATGTAGTTGTAATTTAGTCCTAAAAAGATATATGTAGTTGTAATTTTATCCTAAAAAGATATATATAGTTGTAGGTTGGTCAAGGTACATCCGATGAGATACTACTAATATGATATACTGGAGCCTCCGACGATTGGCCAAAAACTTTGATGTTGGATCCCTCTCTAAAAACTGTCAGCTTTCTTTGCCTGCCCATCCACTTAATAGTCTGACATGTTCTTTACACAAATCTTTTCTCTCTTCACACATCAGACAACTCTAAGACACCTCACTTTTCGTTCTCACCGCATTTAGGCAGAGCCAGCTCACTATAGTAGATTCACAACCGTCCATCTGATGTGTAGGCAAGTCCCTTATGACGCTCCTGATTGGCTGTTGATAAGCTAATCACAGGGCTGGAAACTCTCAGTCTCTCGATAGAGTTCACATTGGTAGGATGTATGTTCCACTTCTCCTGAGGGATACTTTTGAAAGGCGTATCCCTCAGGAGAGGTGGAACATACATCCTGCCTATGTGAACTGTCGAGAGAGACAGTTTCTAGCCCTGTGATTGGCTTATCAAAAGCCAAATAGAAGCGTCGTAAGGGGCTGGCCTAGACATCAGATGCACGGTTGATGTGTCTCTACTATAGCTAGGAAAAGTAGCTCTTCTGGTATTTTATTCAGAAATCAAACCATTGATTTCTATTCTTGGACAAACAGTGCTGTATTCCTCTTGAAAGTGACCTTCCACTATTTTGGATTTGAGTTCACTTGTTTGAGAATACACTCAAGCAAATATACCTTTCAATTTTCTCTTCCTCTTGATCCTTAGAATTGGTGTTGGACAGGATTGAGTGAAGTGCCAATGAGGCCCTTAACCTTTCTTTTCTTGATCTTCATTGTTGAATTTGATTTTCGAAAGTATGCTTACCGTCATTCCTTCAGTCGAAGTGACTACCCTGGAAGGTACTTTAATGGTAGGTATATTATTAATTTAACTGCGTTATATAACTTATTTGGTTTTCTTTGTTATCTTTCTGTTCATAGTAAAGTTTTTGTTATTACATATTGAGGGGCTTCGGTTGCACCTTTGATAAATTCATACCTTTATACTTGAATTATCATCCTTTATATACTCTTGTATGTGTGTTGCTTCTACGCTGTAAACTGGCCTTTTAGCTTATTTTTTTTTCAGTCACCCCCTTCCTTTCACCACCAGTGCAAGATTCTACGTCAGACGACCAACGACTCCTCAAGTCTGGAATGTGCTACAAAAATCACTGATCTTCCCTTTGCACCTCATGCCGGGTGTTTTACCTGTCTGTCTGTCTGTCTGTCGGTCTCCCCTCTGTTCAGTCGACCGTCTTCCTCAAATCTTTTCGCCCTGTATATTTGCCCAGGTCATTAGTACGTCTTGCCGACACCATTACGTAAACAGACCCTTAGTTCATTGAGTACGAAGCATCCGAATTGTGGCTTTTGTCGTATATTGAAGTTTGGTTTAGAGTTAAATAAAAGGACGCGCATTTTAAAGACTGTAGTAAATAAGTATTCTTTGGTAATTGTTACGTGTTTCTAGAAAATTTGTATTTGACTCGTCAGTTTTGACAATGACAGCAACATTTTTCATAGTTGTGGATCGAGAATTCGTATACGCCTTCAGTTTCAAACACTCGCTATCTGTAGCCGAACGGACTGAGATTTTCAGAATAGTCCGCGTCGTCTCATTACCTGAGAAGCCGAGGTGACCAATTCCACGTGAATCTGAACGAAAATGAAGCTCGCGAGAAGGCAAATTAGTTGATAGCTTAGCAAACGAACAACATTTTGTCGATCGGAAATGACACTTTAATCTACTTGTTTCGTCGTTTATCGCACTTCTCCTCTCTTCGTCTTTCTTGGCGCTGGTCTTTCATGGAGTTTGGTCTTTTTTAAAGGCCTAGCCCTTCTGGGTGTTGGTCTTTCTTAGTGCTGGTCTTAAAATTGAAACATTGATTTCATAAAAAAAAAGAAATGAATTCGTTTGAAAATCTGATGAATTGTGAAATGATTCAGTCATT
>NC_061097.1:48089820-48094820 GCF_015104395.2 Macrobrachium nipponense | reverse complement strand
TTTTCAGATTCTCTCTCTCTCTCTCTCTCTCTCTCTCTCCATGAGGATGTGGCAAAATGGCTCTTCCGGGTCGTGACTACAACGCTGGGTCGGTCACTGTTGTGACCTCCGGGGGTCACTGGGCATGGTAATGATGGCCAGCACTTCTATTCTTCCCCAAGAACAGCCGAAGAATAGGAAGAGAGAGAGAGAGAGGGGAGAGGATGAGGGCTAATGTCCGACATGGCTCCTACTCGAGACGAGAGGAGAGAGAGAGATGTGAGGATTTGATGATGAAAGTATAATAATGTAGAGGATCCATTGTGAACAGACAGACAGACAGATAGACAGACAGACAGACAGAAAAAAAATTATTCATGTAAAAACAACATAAACGAATGGGCCACACGGGGAAAATAGAAAAAATGAATAAATAAATAAATTAAATGAGGAGCTAGACGAAGCAAAAGAAATTTTTTCTATTCTTATTACATGACGGAAATAGCTTCCATCTGATGTCATCCGTTTGCTCAGAGAACTTAGTGGGGGAGAAAAATTCTGACCAAGTAATGTTAATGGCCCATTCCATTCATTCCTTGTCCTTCTGTTTGTTAGCTCTGGTTTCTGGAAGAGCGTTTACATTTGAGTCTTGCTTTGTTTTAAATTCTTCGACGCGGTGATTTCTAAGTTTATAACTTTTTCCTGAGAAAGGTATAAATATCGATCTCGCCGTGATTTATAGCTTGGAATTCTTTGCGAATCCTGGGTAAAAAGGTAGACAGATAGAAAGAATCAAAAGAAAGAAATAAATATTTAGTTGGGAAAGAAAGAAAGATAATAATTGTTTGAGAGTGAGAGAGAGAGAAAACCGAAAGTGAAATGAGTAATCAGTTGAGAGACACAATAATATCAGGAAGAATGAAGTAAGTATAATTAAAAGAGAGATGAAGGAAAGGTTAGGAAAAGTGGAAGATAACTAGTCCTGAAAGAGAAAAGCTCCTTTAAGATTAACACATGTTAGTCTAGCTTTATGTTGGATTCACATTTTTATTTTACACATCGGCCCTATGTTCTTGAGAAGCTGTCTTTGCAAATTTTGACGAGCCTATTATGAATAGTAATAACAATAATATTAAATTTTTATTAGACGTTGAAGGTGAAGGTACAGTGATAGCATTTATAAGAGATGACTGACGGAGCTTGGAACCTCAGGCCCCACAACTAGCCCAGGCGTGAAGACGGATTAGAAAGCTGAGAAAAAAGTATCAAGCGATTATCCTGCATATTGAAGTTGGGAGATTTTTATGGATTCAAGGAAAACGGGAGGTAGGACTTCCAGGGATTTGGATGCTGTTGCTACTGTTATGGTTAGATTAAGCTGGCCTTATGCCAGCACGTCATGCTCATTTGTGTGATTGTAGCGTTTCATGGTGACCAGTTGCCATGTCACTTGCATCAAATCCATAAGGTGTGTTGCAGATCAGGCCAAATATTTTTATTTTTTATTACAGCTTCCCTCTTTTATCCGTGTTTGGCATTCCGTCAACTTCAGTGGATGACATATCAAAGACCTTGAGTTCTTTTGCAGTTCAAATTTGCTTCTATCTAGTACACGGCAGCATTATACATTATATATTCTATAGTCGCATTGTAAACAGCATTGATTTAATAATCTAAAGTAAAGTGGAAAAGATAGACCATAATTAATTCATCGTAAACAGGTTGTTTCTTTCAGGTAACTCGTATTGTGCATCGTCGTCAGTGGATCCATCTCCACATTTTTTATGACCGATTGATAATAATTTAATCACTAAGTTTCAAAACTTTCATCTGGATGAGCGTTCATGTTGGATATTTAACTTAATATACTTGAATGTTCGTATTTTGACTCTCTCTCTCTCTCTCTCTCTCTCTCTCTCTCTCTCTCTCTCTCTCTCTCTCTCTCTCTCTCTCTCACAAGGACTGGACTATTCTCCTATCTGGAGACTTTAACTTTCCTTTCGTAGACTGGAAAGAACGAATAGGAGATTGTGGTTGTACTTATACATATAAAAAAAAAAGAGAGTAATAGTAGTGCAGAAGATAAGAGGCAATTCGAAAAGCTATTAGATATGCTACTAGAATACAACATTCAACAAATAAATCACCTGCCAACAAGAAAGGAAAATACTTTAGACCTAGTATTTGTGAACGAGATGAATTATGTTAAAGAAATAATAGTTTATAATGCGAGTATTTCAGACCATAATGTCATAGAATTAACAGTCCATTCCAAAGCAAGTGAAAACAGAGATAAGCAAGAAATGAAAAAGTGGGAAGGATATGGAAAATACAACTTCTACAGTAAAAATATAAAATGGTCAGAAATAAATGAAGAATTAAACAAAGATTGGGATAACATTTTCGTAAGTGATGACATAATGGTAAATACGGAGATATTATATAAAATATTAGAGAAAATAGTGTATAAATATATACCGAAGAAGAAAAGTAAACATCAGTCATGCATACCAAGAGACAGAAGGATCTTGTTCCAGAAAATCAGAAAGTGGAAAAAAGGTCTTGCAAAAGAAAAAAATGCATGGAAAGTTATAGAACTAAAAAGTAAGATAGAAAATGCAGAACAAAAGATTATACAATCAAAAGAAAATGAAAAACGGGACTTGGAAGAAAAAACCCTAATAAATATCAAACAAAACCCCAAACTATTATACTCATACGCGAAAAAGATGAATAAAAGAAGAATAGAAATAGGCCCTCTAAGAATTGAAGGGAGATTAACGAATGAAAAAAAGGAAATTTGCAACATATTGGCAGAACGATCTAAGAGAGAATTCACCCCTAGAATAGATAATGAAGATAATGATATAGAAGTAAGGGACGAAAATAGTGAATATTTAGCTGACATAGATATTAATGAAGCTGATATTGTGCAGGCAATTAATGAAATTAAAAATGGAGCTGCAGCAGGGCCTGATGGAGTTCCTGCTATTTTGTTAAAGAAAGTAGTTCATTCTATCGCAAAGCCACTTGCAATATTATTAAGACAAAGTGTAGATACAGGCAAGATTTATGATGAGCACAAATTAGTATATATTACCCCTACTTTCAAAAGTGGATCAAGACTAGAGGCAAGTAATTATAGGCCTGTGAGTCTAACATCACATATTATGAAAGTGTATGAAAGGGTAATGAAGAAAAATATTATGAAACATTTAATAAAAAATAATATGTTTAATATAGGACAACATGGTTTCGTACCCGGAAAAAGTACACAAACCCAACTGTTAGTCCACCGTGAGAACATATTCAAAAATATGAAAAGCGGAAATGAAGCAGATGTGGTTTATCTAGACTTTGCAAAAGCTTTTGACAAGGTAGACCATAATATATTAGCGAAGAAAATTAGAAAACACAATATCGTGGATAAAGTAGGAAGATGGTTAAAAGAATTTTTACACAACAGAAAACAGATAGTTATTGCAAACGATGAGAAATCGGATGAAGCCAAGGTAATATCCGGTGTGCCACAAGGTACGGTGTTAGCTGCAATACTGTTTGTTATTATGATTGAAGACATAGACAGTAATGTTAAGTTCGGTAGTGAGTAGTTTCGCTGATGACACAAGAATAAGTAGAGAAATTACTTGTGATGAAGATAGGAACGCTCTACAAAGAGACCTTAACAAAGTATATGATTGGGCAGAGGTAAATAGGATGGTATTTAACTCTGATAAATTTGAATCAATAAATTATGGAGACAGAGAAGGAAAGCTATATGCATATAGGGGACCTAATAATGAGACAATCACAAATAAGGAAGCAGTTAAAGTCCTTGGTGTGATGATGAATAGGAACATGTTATGCAATGATCAAATCGCAATTCTATTGGCAAAATGTAAAGCAAAAATGGGAATGTTGTTACGGCACTTCAAAACAAGAAAAGCTGAACACATGATTATGCTTTATAAAACATATGTTCGTAGTCCACTTGAATATTGCAATATGATATGGTACCCACACTATCAAAAGGATATTGCACAAATAGAGAGTGTACAAAGGTCCTTTACAGCTAGAATAGAAGAAGTTAAGGACCTTGACTACTGGGAAAGACTACAGTCCTTAAAATTATATAGTCTAGATAGGAGAAGAGAACGCTACATGATAATTCAGGCATGGAAACAGATAGAAGGAATAGCAGAAAACATCATGGAACTAAAAATATCAGAAAGAGCAAGCAAAGGTAGATTAATAGTGCCCAAAACTATACCAGGAAAAATAAGGAAAGCTCACAGGACATTAATCCACTACGCATCAGCATCGATAATGCAGCGTCTATTCAATGCGTTGCCAGCTCATCTGAGGAATATATCAGGAGTGAGCGTAGATGTGTTAAGCTCGACAAATATCTAAACTGCATCCCAGACCATCCAAGATTGGAAGATGCAAAATATACCGGAATATGTACTAGCAACTCTCTGGTAGACATTAGAGGTGCCTCACACTGAGGGACCTGGGGCAACCCGAACAAACTGTAAGGCTGTAAGGTAAGGCTCTCTCTCTCTCTCCATGGGGGTGTTTTTCGAAATTCTTAGTATCCCATACATTGTAGACCAGAATCTGTCATTTATGCAAAACTCTGTTGGGGGTGTAAGGACTAATGCCCACCTTCTATCATCTCTCCTCCTCCTCCTCCTCCTCCTCCTCCTCCTCCTCCTCCTCCTCCTCCTCCTCCCTTAAGATGTATGGAAGAGGAGTTTATGGAGGAGACACTTAAGGTCAAATGGTAGGTAGCAAAAGAAGAGCTTACTGAAATGATAAATTAACAGAATGGTCTCA
The DNA here is from genome assembly GCF_015104395.2 of Macrobrachium nipponense. Lineage (NCBI taxonomy): Eukaryota > Metazoa > Arthropoda > Malacostraca > Decapoda > Palaemonidae > Macrobrachium > Macrobrachium nipponense. The sequence goes on along the minus strand of NC_061097.1, from coordinate 48,090,002 downwards.
GATTATGGATAACATATAAATTGGTCACAGAATATGACAAAATACAAATAATGGCAGATTATGATCATTAGCAGATCGGCGAATGTATAATGATATTCTGAGTAACATGAGCAATAGTGTCACCTGTAAAAGGTGAGTTCCCTCGATGGAATGTTACATATTCATACGTCGTAGCTAAATGG
>NC_061097.1:47992320-48084820 GCF_015104395.2 Macrobrachium nipponense | reverse complement strand
TGAAAGGTCATTCGGGCGAATTGCAACGCATAGAACTGGTAAATGTGACTATAGTAGATTCACATCAACCGTGCATTTGATGTCTAGGCCCGTCCCATACGACGCTCCTGATTGGCTGTTGATAAGCCAGTCACAGGGCTGGAAACTCCCAGTCTCTCTCGAGAGTTCACATGGTTAGGATCTATGTTCCACGTCTACTGAGGGATACGTCTTTCAGGAGAGGTGGAACATACATCCTGCCTCTGTGAACTCTCTCGAGAGACTGAGAGTTTCCAGCCCTGTGATTGGCTTATCAACGGCCTATCAGAAGCGTCGTAAGGGACTGGCCTAGACATCAAACGCACGATTGATGTGTGTGAATCTACTTTAGTAGACTGATGTAAACAGTATACTATAAAATCATTAGGTTCATAAAGCTGCCTTTATATCTGGATGGGTTCTATAGCAGTAGGTGTTTTTTTGTGTTTTTTTTTTTTTTTTATAGAAAACTAAATGAAAACAAATAGATAAGCGTAGTGGTAAAGAATTCATCTTTTGTGTTCGTTTTTAGTTATCACCAACCACCCAAAAATAGAAATCACACGGCAGTAAATGAAACTTTTTATTGCCTTCCATTCATCACAAAGTCGCACTCGAAGCAAGTCAGTCAGTCTCAGATTAAGTTGGGAGTATGCCAGCACGGGCTCTTGTTCCTGAGATGCCCTTTAAAAAAACAAAAAATATATGCCACTTAGTCTTCATATTTCTTTATACAAACTGGTAAACGATGAAAAGGAAAATCATTAGCAAAATTTTTATAACAATTACAATGTCTTTAACTGCATTATTCGACTGCATAAATAAGCCAACAAAAAAGGATAAAAAATAAGGAAAAACCTTCTCTGGAGGTCCTCCGATGCCACCCTCACTCATGGCAATAAACTACAGCCGGCGATGAAGGCAATTTGTAAGATTCGTTCTTATCACCGCTGTTTGGATAATTCCCCAACATGAAATGGGACTCGAAGGACATGTCTGCAGCCACGAAAGCATTTATATTAACCGGGGAAGGAGGAGGAGGAGGAGGGGTAGGAGGAGGAGAGGAGAAGTAGCAAGCGTGTGGCTCCCCGCCGCGAAGAAGTCTGTGACAACGCGACACTGGAAGCCTGGAAGCCCGAGTCGTGGGTGCTGGAAAATGATTCTGTCCTCTGATATTGTTGTCGCGCTGGTAACCCGTCCGGAACCGGTAGCCCGCACTCACCTTCTACTGTTTGCACTGACAGGATTCCCACTGCGAGCCTCCGAGATAGCCCTAGATATAAGTCCCTCCGACGAGATCCCGCGAGCCCGGCTAAAAAGGACGCGGCCAAGTGGAGAAGGAAGGACGTTGCGATACCATCGGAGAAGCAGGCGGGGCTAATTTTTCCCTCCCCATTGGAGATGGCGTAAGGGATCGCATTCAAATGTCCGCGAAGGTTTTTTAGGGATGGAATGCGGTGGGAGACACACACACAAGGGCCGCTCTGCTGATGCTGTAGGGTCGCTTCGTTTCTCGTCGCTGCTGGGAGGACGCTTGTTTTTAATGACCCATAAATGGCGTGGGTGGATTAGGTGTCACTGTGTTAGAATAGGGGGAACAGTGACAAAATGTCGTTTAGGTTACTGATAAGGTATGCAAGAATGAGATGTTGGGCGTACAGGAAGGAGAGAGGAGAGAGAGAGAGAGAGAGGAGAGGAAGGAGAGAGAGGAGAGAGAGAGAGGGGAGGGGAGGGGGGCGGTGTGGTGAGGGACGGAGATCATGCAATTACTTATAAATATATATATATATATATATATATATATATATATATATATATATATATATATATATATATATATGTGTGTGTGTGTGTGTGTGTGTGTGTGTGTGTGTGTGTGTTTACACATATATAGATAGCTTACGTGAGTAGTCTCTTATTACGATTATTGTTCTGTAATTAACCATTTAGATTCTGTAAAAGACTAAACATTAAATGCCTCGATGACAAGCATTGTGTATTCTGAACTTGTGCTATGATTTTCTTTGTAAGGCCAGTTATTGTATGTTTTCAAAACCCTGCTGCTAAACATTTATCTAACCGGAAAGGTACAAGACATATTTCTGGTTGATATCATAAACTATCCTTCATAACCATTGCATCAATAATGGCGGTATTCATATGGAGTCACATTAGGTATATGTTCATTTGACTTATTCGAATCTAAAAACTTGAAAACACGTTTACAATTGGAAGGAATGTTGGCGAATTTCAGCCAGAAGTAGCTGTTTGTTTTATTTTAAATGAGAAAATTGTTACTCTTTTAGAAAATTCGAACCTTCTGATCTCTTATAGGTTTCGACAGAACTAATTGATTTGCGAAATTCAGAAACTGTCAGTCCCATGGAAGTTGTTCGTAGCGTCCCCGAAATTGCGGGAACTGGAATGAAGACAGCTGACCACATCCCAAGGCGGACTCAACTTTACGAGCAAAAATATCCAAATTCTCTTCTTGCGGGTCTTAATCTTTCACGGGTCGGAATGCTGCCAAGTAGTTGTATGCAGCCGCCCGAGAGTGTCAGTGTTTCAAAGGGCCCTTTTGTCCTTGCTGCCCTTTTTATTTGCACTAAAACGAGAGGTGATAAATTCATGGTTTTCTCTGGCTTTTATTTCCCTCCGACTTGACCGGGGCGTCTGTATATCATCTCTAAAATGCCTGTCGGTTGGCATCGGCGTCTTGTTAGGACGTTAGGGCTGTGAGATATAGTTTTCAATGAGCTTCGAATCCGAGACGTGATTCGCTACGGCGCGATCCAATCGCCCCATAAGAAGGGATTTATCCGGCTGGAGGAGAGCGGAGCGAGTGTATTCGCTAATATCCATTGCGAAGCAGAGACACTCGTTGCCCCTCTCAGCGAGAGCTGTAAACCCTGAAATGCGTGTGCTTATCAAGTGTTAAGCCATAATACAAGGGTGATCAAGCTCGTAAGATAATATTCTGATGATGCGCGTGAACCCAAATGCGGCTCTGTGCATGAGTTGGGGCTGGCGGTTGTCCTGACGGCCCCTGCCGACTGGCCCGTGTTATTGCCGGGTCCTGCTGGGTCGCCGGTGACAAGAGAAAAACGCTCCGTGTAACCCGGATTTATGGCTGCTCTGGGACCAACCAACTCATGTGTCTTGAATACTGATGCCGGAGGGAGGGAGGGAGGGAGGGGCGGGGTCGTCCGTCCAAGGGGACTGCATGGGGTTAAATAATGAAGTGATTATGCTGACACGTCCTGGAAGCTGAAAGGGTCCCTGGAATCAAAGGGCTGTTCCTTAATTATAAACAACAGACCTGTTTGTTTGCCTCGGTGCCATAGATTCTAGTTCCAGATAAAGCCTAAAATCGTTGGCTCGTGTTGACACCGAGTTACTCCGAGCACTCCGTGTGCTTTGGTCTCCTGGAAAAGAACGAGAAATCACGGGCGCCGCGGGACCCCCACAAATGCCATTCTGAGAATGTCGTCCCGACCCCATGGAGACCAGGCGAGCACAGGACGCCCCGTCGCTTCCACACCGGGACACTTCTGCAGGATGGCTTCGCAACACGCATACAGGGGCGCCCTCCCTTTTCCTTATCGTGTGCACAGACATCGCACATAAGCGTACGCCCACACGCCATCCATTTACGACAAATATTTTCCCTTTGAAGTCACGACGCCCTTTCCGGAAAACAAAGGTTTCCCAGATCATATGGGGGCTCCCAGATCCCCTTTCCTCAGCCGGGACAGTCGGTTATCGACGAAGGGGGAAAATTTATGGCCGCTGCCCTGACGCGCCCTGTAGTACGCGTTGCCTTCATCATGCCCAATAAAAGCCCTCCTCCCTTGCCATGATCCTCACGTATGACACCGTAGCAGTACGCAATGAAGAGTTATTTATACATCATTCGAACTTGACTCCACATAAATTTCTTGATCACACAGCAGAACTCGTGCCCTCTTCTTTTATCACATGACATATCCAAAGCTTAAGATATGTGCATAAATTTTTCATTTAACCAGAGACGTGTCCTGTGAGGGCAGGTCGGGGTTCTTCCCTTTTTATCTTCCCCTGCGTGTCTACAAAGGCTCGAACTGATCTCCAGACAACGTCAATTAAAGATCCAGAGGAAATGAGTAATTGCATTAGAGAGAGAGAGAGAGAGAGACTAGTTAGTAAATTTAACATACAGGTCATGGCTGGGGTTGAAAAGCGTTATGTAATTCACTATTGTTTCGGTATTTCAGTATCATGCTAGTTTTCGAAATCACTGCTGAGATCAGAGAATGGATCCCTGGTGGAACATTTAATATTAATTTTTTTTTTTCGTAAAATGTGCCCTTGTACAGATAATAAACGAAAGCATATGAAGATATGAAATGAATGTAGTTGTCGACGAGCACGCAAGGGGTCAGTGTCAAATCACATTCATATAAATGAAAATTTATCAAGTGTATCGCAAATATATACCTGAATTCATATTTACTGCATTTGCACTAATTATTTGCTGTGTGGGAAACCACCTGAATTCATCAAATGCGTACGTATATTTAAAACACATACATATACACTCTTATATGTATGAGGCACGTACTGTATGTGCACACTCTCAGTAGGACTTTTTTTTCCTTTTTTACAATATATTCCATTCTTAATAGTAAACACTTACTTACTTGTAACAATAAATCTACTTGTTTTTTGAGATTTGTTGACATTGGTCGTTCTTGCTTGTGCAAAGAGAAATTTTCAGGTGTATAGATAAGTGTCAAAGGTATAAGAAGTAATTTTTGGAAACAGAATGGAAAATGTGATTAATAGCAGCAAAAGGTCATAATAGTAAATGACCACCCAAAATTATAGAAACCAATAAAAGAGAACATACGTCCTTGTTAAAATTTCAGCAATCTATCTTCGAAAGATGGATACTTTGCTTTTGACAGTGCGCCAGAGATGTTTATACTCTTGATTCACTTTTTTTTTTTTACATAAGAAATTAGAAAACAATTCATGCACCGAAATTTGCAAATATTGGGTGGACATAATTTCGAAAATTGCCAAATTTCGAAAATTGAAAATCAGTTAACTAAATTAACCCTTAGAAGCAGGACTCCATAAGGTCATTGTCTCTTTCTGTCTTTCCATATTTACACTTTTTTTTTTTTTTAATCCATGATCTTTGTCTGTTTTATCAAAATGAAATATGTTCAGAAAGTATTTTACCAGTCTCCGTATTCTTCGTGTGAAAAATATCGGTGAAAAGGATTTCCTTAATGAATCAGATTTATTGTAGAATGATTGAAGTATGAAAGTATAGAGTGGCATTTGACTAGGGGGGAGGAAACATTGAACTGAAGACTATCTTGAATGAATAGAATTAATACAGTACTGAATCTATAGGCCTACCAGAACGCTAGTATCATATCTGAAGTAATTAATTACCGTAAGTTGTCTCTGCAAAAAAAGGAATTCTTTGTATTGGAATGAAATTCATAAATTACTAGTATTATTATGCCATGATATAAAAAAAATTAGAATGAAATACTTTCCTCACTAAAACGTAAGGATAATCAAATCCTTTCTCTTGACATACAGAGATTCATCAAGATTTCTCTTAACGAGGTTAAGAATGAGGAAACATACTGCTTAATGAAAGGAATATTGTATGAATCTTCATTAATATCCATCGGCATCAGAAAGAACGGTTTTTTTTTAAATTGCAGCGATAGCTGAGCATTGAAGACTGCCTTCTAAAATAGATGAATATCCATTAAAGGAAAAAATCATCCTGGTGAGCTAACATCGATAAATGACGCCGCGGGAAACGACGTTGATAAGTAGGTGTATGATCCTTTGGACGAAGAAGAGGAGTAAGGAGGAGGAGGAGAAAAAAAAATGGAAAAAGGAGGAGAGAGATATTTCAAGAGTAAAGAAGAATCTAAAGGCGCATCATAGAGATAGCTGAAGTTAAAAAAAAAAGAAAGAGAAAAGGTAGACTAACTGGGACTGAAAATAGAAAATTACGAATGGGAAAAAAAAATGAAGAATGGAAGGATTATTCTTTTTCAACGTGGACAAAAGGGGTGTGGAGGGCATGACAAGTGCCCTTAGCTACCCCGGGGGAACAAGGTGCGGTCTGACTCACGCAGCGGGAGCCACTGACGAAGCAGAAGCACTGCGACCCCACGATTTATGTCGTGGGCTGGATCGGGCAGTTCCATCTGTCACACAAGAGCGTCTCCAAAGAAACCTCTTGACGAGAGGTCTCTCTCTCTCTCTCTCTCTCTCTCTCTCTCTCTCTCTCTCTCTCTCTCCAGCACCGTTAGGACTCCTATAAGGAATCCTTGGGGTTTATAAATCGTCGCGTGTCTATAGCATTTCCATATCCAGCAGTTATCCGCTATATCGATATGATTAGTTTCCTCCACATTTCTTTTCTCCAATATATTTGGATTTCGTGACTTCCAGTTATCTCAGAGGCGCTCACCCTAATAAACCTAATAAGCAAATAGACATCATATTGGTCTAAGATCTGTCTCTCCTACGTCTTTTTCTCCAACACGGCCCTCTCCACCAACGAAGGGACTTGTTGCAAGGAGTCGACACGAGAATTTTTGTCTCCAACATTTCCATCTCCAACACTGATGGGGTCCTGCTGGAGAAAGGAGGTTGTTAACATGAAGGTTTAAAAAAAAAAAAACATGAGCAAGAGTCTTTGCTTTCTGCAACATTTCCCTTCCCCAACACAACTAAGTCTGCTGTTGGAGGGAGTCGTCAGATGTTTTAGGATTTCTTTTTTCAAGTAATGGTAGGACCAAGTTTTGGCTATACAATAACACGAGGAAGTTAGACATGTCAGTCATACCAAAGGTGAAGTAACATGTGTAACTGCCACAACTACCGGTAGATGTCTCGACTGTCTATTCACACTTCATATCTCCCGTGTCCTTGCTGGTCAAGTGATACATATAATATTTCCAATATTTAAACGTAAAATAAAATAATATTGAACGATTTGAAGACTAAATTCAGCATTTGAGGCTGAATACCAAGAAATATATATATATATATAAATATATATATATATATATATTTATATATATATATGTAAGTGTTTACATAATAAAAATAAATGGAAATGTTAGTCCATATATATAAAAATCTAAAACTAAAGAGGTCAAACCAGATTGCTTGCAGGAATGTGATCAGACTAGAGACGCTAAAGATGACGTATACAATAAGTAATTTGTAGGCTAAGATAACATGCCGTCACCTGTAGTCATTCAATTGTTTATAAACATTAGTCCAAGCTCCCTGCTTGAGACAATTACCCGACCTATTATTCAAACGGCCTACGTGATCTGTAGCGTGTCTCATTCGATTGTGTGTTCGTATGAAACTATGTCATCTGATAGTATGTTCATATGTTCGAACTACTGTCTGTTCCTTCATAACTTGTAACAGAGATGGTAGACAGGCAGAACAGAGTTAGCTATCGTCATTAGAAGACCTGTACCTCTTTACCTAAGCTTTATCATGTAGAGGAATAGGATTAGCCATCATCATGGGCAGAAGCGATCAAGCTATCGTCATAGAAGACTTGTACGATCATACCTGATCTTCATCATGTAAAACTTCAGAAGAATATACTATTTTTATACCTTGTGTTTTCTACAAGAACCTCACCGAACCATGAGTTTAACACATCGTCGTAAAGATAATACCGACTTCGTAAGTGATCTACAAAACCCCAGACACTCCATTGAAGATGGAAGTGCAATACCAACCGACTTAGCGTATAGATTATCGCTAGTCTAACATTACCTCATAGGGCGCCTTATCATACAAGGCACAAGCCCTAATATTTGGTGGCAGCGTACCAGAAGAACTCTACAACGTCCTACGAAGAAAAACCAGAATAATAAATCATGTATCATAAGAAGTCAACGACGACGGAAGCAGCAGATTCTTCAAGCAACATAGTGAGCGACTTCAGAAAACAATAAGAACTCTTTAACGACGACGAAAGCAAGAGATTCTTCAAGCAACTTAGTATCATCATTAGTGAATAACTTCAAGAAACAAAAACCGACGTGTCCTTTTTCCTACGACAACGCAAGCTTCGTCTCTCATTAGAATCATTCAAGAAAACATCGTTAGTGAGCGTTTCCGGCACTGCAAGAAACAAACCGAACGCGTCTGCAGCATCGGATCTTTCAAGGGCTCGAATCATCGAAACAACGCTAAATAGAGAAGGAGGACCAAGGCCGTGTGTCGTTATCGGAACACCGTGACTTCCCACAAAAGCAAGCTAAGTACAATTTTTTATTCATTTGGAGTAACTTTGAGTGTTTCCTTTACAGGTAGAATTTCGTTATTCCTGTGGCTGAAGTTACGAGACATTCTTAATCTTACTTTTTTACAGAAATTATCTATATCATTGAGATTTCGCTACTGCGAGTTTTTATCTTTGAGTGTCTGTTTCCAGAAGTTCTACTGAAATATCATAATCATATACTATGTTAATTTTATCATTTTGGGTGATTATTAATCCCTTACGTAACAAATCATATTAAACAGTGAATATGCGTTTACGCAGTGGACGTCTGTATTTATACAGATGCATGGATAGGGTCGTTAAGCACCGTAGTGATTAGAAAACACACAAAACACAAGTGGAACACCCGTACAAATCTATGTAAATTAGAGGTAACACTATTTCGGGTCATGACAATAAATGCTCCTTTGCAAAGTCCCGATCGCAGTTTTTAGCCTTGAGTTTTTTGAGTTATATAAAATATCGAACCTCAATGACTCAACTCAACTTTAAAAATATGGCTGGATTGCAAGGAATAACATGTCTGTAAAACTTTCATCAGGCTAAATGCGCTGACCAGGATCCCTCACTATTTCAAATTTTAGCAAAGAATGAAGTACAAACAGTTAATATTGTAGGCAGTAGTGATAACTTGTCTTATTGGTAATCGCTCAGTTCCTAATAGTTCGTCATTCATTGCTTTATACGTAACCAGCAACATAATGCTAAAAAAAACACACAATACGTTGCCGATGGTAATAAAGAGAAGAATCCTAATTATTACAAGAAGAAATAGAAACAGTAGCCTTTCAGAATCAAACAAGCAAACTCGGTTACTGTGTCACCTAGTCAAGCGGTCAAGGTCAGTCGAAAACTGCCGAAGTGTTCAAAGCATAGCAAATTCCACACAATAAGCGACTCTAGCAGAGTGGGGAAAAGCGATGTTGGTTCATACCAATATCTTTTTGAATTAAAAAGGATTTTTCCTATGAAACACACGACCGTATAAGTAATCAGAGCAGGTTTTCGTTTTAATTTTAATACATTAAGTTATAATAGAATACTGGTGGATTAAGCCCAACTGTACGCGCCGTAAAAATTAGAATATCTTGTTTTATTTCTTTAATACACGTAATATCTTGTATTTACGGACTCACCGTCTGTTGTTCGAACTTCTTCCTAATGAGAAGTCCGGATAAGCGAGCGTTTACAGATACCTCTATAGTTATAAAAAACGTTGATCTGTATGTAGTGTAATTGTAAGATCCTCTAGGGGTATACAAAATATTATCTTACATCCTGGCAAAATAAGGCGTGTTTATCAAAGGAAAATCCTATAAACCTTCCAAACATAGTAAAATCCGTTTGGAACAAAAAATGAGAACAGGTTAATCCAAATAAGTAACTCTATATAAATGGAACTATACATTTGTCTCAAAATAAATATCGTAAACATTGTTCAAATGACCCAACAGAATTCTCCCACAACCGCAGTCGTACTTTGCACGCAAAATCTCGAGAAGCATGCACCCTCGGAATGTCTTAGTGCGTGTAAAAGACTTTGCTGGGAAATGAAATTTTAATCCTTCCCGACACTCTGAAACTATAACGATTTTCCGCGAACAAAGCCCTAAAAGTATACATATCGTGGATACATAAGTTATAAATATCGCATTTTTTTCTAAGTTGTTGCATAATTTTAATAATCACGCCCAACCAGTCGTGGATGAATCTCTCTGATAAATCTATCTAAAGTAATATCCGTAAAGTCATTCAAGCAGAGGTGATTCAGCAGAATTATCTTTTACCTGAATACCAGGAAGTTTCTCCACTGGCGAGTGATCTCTGGAAAAAACAGATGTAATTTAACACAAAATACGGTCTAAGGACAACTAAAGCTATATACGTACCTTCGTGTAGACTCTCAATGAAATTTCAAAATAGAGATAAATGACGAAGTTGAAAAAAGTTAGTAATAGGAGTCATTAGGAAATCAAATAAGCCCATATAATTTTTCCCTCAAATGTCATGCCATAAAAGATCGGACTTGGCGTATCTGCGTAGATTCTGACGCTTAAACAAGGGAAACGAACTCCCAGATAGTTTCCAGTGCGATGTACCGACGAAATCTATCTCTGTTAGGTTAGAAATAAATTTTTTCACCAACTTGGACTTACTAAAGGCTTTTACCCTGATACCATTACCTAAGTGATTGTACCTCATATACCGTTTTCAGCACATCAGGGGACATTATCAATTTTTACATATGCCTCTGGCTTACGTTGCGCCCCAATTACAATATAGTGTTTGGAGACTTTTAGGGGATAACCTACATGCCTATATGGATGATCTTGTAATCTTTTCTAATACCTTAGAAGTACATTCACATAAACTAGAGCTAGTGCTACAGAGACAAAGACAAATAATCTCAGAGTAAAATATCTAAATGTGAGTTTTTAAAAACCGAACATGTTTATCTAGGTTTTATGTGTCTAGTCAAGGTCTTAAAGTAGTCCATGGTAAGGTGTCGGCTATTCATAACTTTCCGGTACCTTATTAACGTAAAAAGGGGGATTACAGCACTTTTGCGCTGTAGTGGGTATTACAATCGTATGTAAATATGTAACTCTTCAATGATGACAGCTCCTTTAACAGATCTTACGAAGAAGAGCGTAGATTTATTATGGTCTGAAAAGCATCAACAGGCGTTCGATATCTTAAAAGCGGAAAATGCAGCTTACCTAACTTAAAAATCCCTGATTTAAATAAGGAATTTTTTTTTATTGCAACAGACGCCTCAGACCAATGGGGTAAGAGGGATACTACTTCAGTAATATGATAAACAGTTCTTCCCTATAGCTTTTTATTCACGTAAACTAAAGCCCTCTGAAAGTAAATATGCAGTAATAGGCAAGGAAGGGCTAGGTATCTTTAACACTCGTACATTTTAAGTTCATAATCTATGGCTATCCTGATAAAGTCTTTACTGAAACATGAGTCCTTTACCGAGTAGGTTTTCAAAGGCTTTTTAATCACAGTCCAGGCAAAGGAACTCGGGTGACAAATGATCATTCAGTTATTGGAGCCAAGATAAGATATCTACCTGGGAAAGCAAATATCATAGCTGACGCATTATCCCGCAATCCCGCACCATACTGCAAAGAACCATTAATTAGACTAAAAGATATAGAAACATCCGTGCCTATTGTTAAAACCGTATCTAAACAAGAAAATTTCTTAACCCAAGAGATCGCGAGCATTGAATATCTGGGTCGGAGCGCAGAACTGTTACAAACTGAACAAACGCAAAGCAAGGTCAACAGACATAAACCCAAACAATAAAACACTTCGAACGGAAACAGAGTCAGCAGCAATAAACACCAAACAATAAACACTTCGAAACGGAAACAGGGTCAGTGGTAAGGCAAAATAAACCCAATAAACACTTCGAAGCAGAAACCCTAAAGCAAAAGTATATTTACAAGTATGTGTATCAGAATAATGTAATCAAATGTAATATTATATGTAGGTCTGTGACGGGGTAAACCCGAAGAACACAGCAGGTGACTAACGACCAGGTAGTAGTAATAATCTCTTTCATACCAATCGTCATAAACTGGTTGCATTCCGTCATCCAGGGTTCCCTACTATGCACAGAAAAGCAAATTCACTATTGTACTGGCCTACAATGCTTACAGATATAAAAAGCACATAACTAATTGTAACACGTGTCATGAAAACAAGGGACACACTAAGACACCTGTCAGTTAAGGGCCTATCCTGTGCCAAATCAATCCTTGAAAGAATATACTTAGAATTATTAACAGAGTTACGAGTCTGACAGAGGGAAGGGAATAAACACTTCTTAGTGTTAATAGTTCCTTGACACGTTATATAGAATTAATAGCACTAAAAACAAACACCGCAATTGAGTGCGTTAGGAATATTTATGAGTGCTAAATCAGTAAACATGGAATTCAACACATAATAATCTGTGACTCGGGTGGTGTAAATCAATAATAATCTCCTTAACACGTTGTGTGAATTCCTTTCCATTAAGAAAAACCAATAATATATTTGATCACCCAGAGTCAATCGGTTTTGGTAGAATAACTGATAATTAAATAGGAAGTGTCAATGTTCTTACGAGTTACAACTCGTGATGTTGGATCCGGACTGGATTATAGCGGTTTCTCGCGGTTTTTTAAATACCTTTATCTATATATCTTGTATCTATAGAATTGATGCCGCAAGTAGCCTATACGGTACGTCGCTTAGAACACTTTTCCACATATTCAAGCAACCATTAATTTATCAAATATATATAAAAAAAAAATATAAATAAATAAAAAATATAAATATAAAAAAATAAAAATAAAATATGGATACAAGTGGAGTCAATATAATACACTCCGTAAGAAGTCGGAAGGGTTACAAATTATAATAAAAAGGAATCACGATAATATCAATAAGCAAAACGTAACCATTAAATATCCAAATATATATGCTAAAGATTTGAACTCTAACTTAACGCTTTAGTAATGACAAATAAGCTAAAAGTTCAAAACACATATCAAAACCTACTGACATATTGTCTGTCACCGGTGATTTATATTCGTAGTGCAATGAAAAAAAAAAATTAAATAAATAATAAATAAAATATAACTAAACTAATAATAAATATAATAAATAAAACAAAATAAAAGAGATTTTAAAGTCAGGAAGTCTAGAAGTGAAAATGTTATCTATGGAATAATCCTATATGAATCTTATACAGGGCTAATAATATATATAGAATTTGTATGGAAACCTTTTTCATATAGTTTGAATAAGGAATATTTATTTAACATAATGCCAACATGAAACTAATATATTGTTCAATTTTGGTACTGTTGTTTTTTTTTTTTCAGACATTCTTCTCATGCGGGTGGAGAATTAAAACACTAAAATATCATTTGAAAATACTAAAGTCGTATCTCTTACAGCAAGTAACGTAACTCTTAGCTGGCTGAGAGCAATCTCCTGCCAAGTGACGACGTCATCATTGCCGTATCAGCATTTGTTCCTTTTAACCTCAATAATCTGCTTACACAGGCTTCATCTCGCGATTGCAAAGCAGATTGACTGGAGAAAGGAATGCCTAGCCCGAACTTCTCATGGGCAAGGCAGACGTTAGGTACAAGTGTCTATCGGTGTGCGCAATACAACTTGCAATCATTTTAAAATTAATAAACAAAATAAGGAAATAGAATTTCTATAACATCAAAATGAATTAATTTTTTCTGAACCTCATAGACATTTGGAAGTATCACGATATGAATATGAAATATTTACTTGCAACATTAGCCTATTACAATCAAGGTAAATTAAAACATTCATGGGAAAATGTCACATTTTTCTTGGAAAACCCAAAGTTTATTTAGAAATTAGTTACATAGTGGGTTTTTTTCGTTGCATCTCCTACCTATTAATAAAGTTTTTTTAAAAAATTAACCAACCTCAGAGGATGCGCACGAGAAAATTGAATATGAAACTTTTGTTAGGGCACATAGAATCATGATTAATATTCTCTTTGACTCTTATGCTGCCTGGCAATCTTACAAATAGCTCCATTTTCCACTTCTTTGTCTAGTAACTTACTACCAGTAATATATCGAATTTTCTTTGAGATTCGTATTGATATCTATTTATTTTTTATAATTAATGGATTTTTTACGAGTCATCATAGACCTGGATAGGTTCACTCATTGTTAATGCCATGGATAAAAAGTTTGTACAGCGGACTCTTCTGAATTCCAAAATATCAGCGAATTCATGTGGGTTAACGTCTGGGTCTAAATGGCTCTCTCCCTCCCCTCCCCTGTATTTGGATGTCGTCTGAATTTACTTTGCCCTTGTGACAAGTATAATTTCACTTGCAGGCTGATTAATGGAACCTGGTTACAGTATCCTGCAGTACGAGAGTTTCACATCGCAACTTCAAAAAATCGTTCGTCGCAGCGGACGACTATAGTCAAGTAACAACCGCCTACAATGTGAATGGAATTTCATGGACTTCTTCGACCGACACCGTATCTCGTCGTTAATCTCGTTTTAATGCGGAATGCTCCAGCGGCTGTCGGAATTCGACTACAAAAGGACATACTTCGACAATTACGACCCGAAGGATATTCAACTCTACTTTGCTGGCGAAGGACTCGTGCTGGGATGTTTTTTTTTATTCATCGCGAACGTAATCGTGTAGCTTAGGATGCAGAGAATAAGTATGAGCGCAAAAATAGAACGTTGGACCCGCCCAGGCAAATTTTCCCCTTGTTTTAACCATTGAAAAAGGCCGTTTCAATTGGCTATAGGTGGTTGTCTGGAACTGTGTAATGGACGAAAAGTTGTTCGAAAGCTAGTTAAAAGTGAAGTAGTATAACCTCGGTCATGTATCCTATATATAATTGATCATAAAATAATCAGAATATCGAAATAATATGAAATTTTTTGCGTGGTACGCAATAGGAATCTCTTATATAAATGATCATAAATAACAGAATCTAAATATATCTTTGCGTGTACGCAATAGGAATCTATTTAAAGTGCACATATATTAATCATAATTATATGAATCCATATACATATGTATGAACAAATCAGGTAGCCTCTAATCAATATGTTACCTTTTATCTTACCAATATCTGCAGTTATTTATGAGTTAGTATATTGATTAATGAATCAGATACATAACAGTTAGCATAAAAATCAACGAATCAATCAGCATAATCATTAATAATTTTATCAATTCATATATGAAATTTTTTATCAGTTAAAATATGATTTTTATCATGTTAATCTTCATTCTATGCAATTATCAGAGACATTAGTATTTTCTGTAGCAAATAAAGTATCTTAAGAGATGAAGTGAAAAAACTGTATCATTATATATCCTGGTGATCACTATTATTTACCAATATCATTGTTTTATATTTATTACTTGAATCAATTCATGTACACCATGAATTTTTATTTACTAATATATATATATATATATATATTCACATAGTGTCTGTATCACACTCCTATAAGTCAAATGCAAGTCAAGTTTGAGTAATATTCAGTGGTTGGTTTTGGTAGCTGACCGAGCTAATGTAAGTGTTTACATAATAAAAAATATGGAATGTTAGTCCATATATATAAAAATCTAAACTAAAGAGGTCAACCAGATTGCTTGCAGGAATGTGATCAGACTAGAGACGCTAAAGATGACGTATACAATAAGTATGTAGGGCTAAGATAACATGCCGTCACCTGTAGTCATTCAATTGTTATAAAACATTAGTCCAAAGCTCCCTGCTTGAGAACAAACTACCCCCGACCTATTATTTCAAACGGCCTACGTGATCTGTAGCGTGTCTCATTCGATTGTGTGTTCGTATGAAACTATGTCATCTGATAGTATGTTCATATGTTTCGAACTACTGTCTGTTCCTTCATAACTTGTAACAGAGATGGTAGACAGGCAGAACAGAGTTAGCTATCGTCATTAGAAGACCTGTACCTCTTTACCTAAGCTTTATCATGTAGAGGAATAGGATTAGCCATCATCATGGGCAGAAGCGATCAAGCTATCGTCATAGAAGACTTGTACGATCATACCTGATCTTCATCATGTAAAACTTCAGAAGAATATACTATTTTTTATAACCTTGTGTTTTCTACAAGAACCTCACCGAACCATGAGTTTTAACACATCGTCGTAAAGATAATACCGACTTCGTAAGTGATCTACAAAACCCCAGACACTCCATTGAAGATGGAAGTGCAATACCAACCGACTTAGCGTATAGATTATCGCTAGTCTAACATTACCTCATAGGGCGCCTTATCATACAAGGCACAACCCTAAGCCCTAATTATATATATATATATATATATATATATATATATATATAATATATATATATAATATATATGAATTAGAAAAGAATTATAGTATTAGAATAGCTTCTTAAGGTTTTACCATTTTATTGAATGTAAAACACCATGAACAATATTTACTTCACCAAGGATATTGGAAAGTTACATTTTCATTTGCACCATTGTGTCTGCGTTTGCTTGTGAAGGAGTTCTCAAAAACATTTGAACGAAACATAATGAAAGTGGGTGATAACATTCACTGTTTACTCCCAAATGATTATTTACTTTGGTAAATATCGACGAAGATTTGGCATTACGCACGCGTATATATATGTGTGTATGTGTATGTATGTATATATATTATATATATATATATATATATATATATATATATATATATATATACATATATATATATAAAGAGCAACGTTTTAAACTGTATCCGTGCACTAAAATTTTATGTGGCAGGAAGCCCACTAAAATTTGGAAAGATTGAAATTTTTTATTTAAGCTTTCGGAGAGTACATTCCCTCACTCTTTCATAAAGAGAAATAAAGTTACAAAAACTGAAGACATTGGTCAAGGTAAAATAAGTACCAGCATGCACGTATATACTCGTAGTTGTATCAGAGAATAAATGTGTATATATGTCTGTGCGTGAGTGTCGGGAAAATATTTTCGTAAAAAAAAAAGTTTTTCTTACAATATTGTTCTAGTTTAAAACTGATTATTGAGAGAACCAAAAGATTAACCGCCAGGGATAGTTATTATTGTTAGCATTATTATTATAATTAGTTGAATAAAATTTTAACTTTTTTTTCTGAAATAGCCAGACATTAGTTTTGATGTATTCCGCAGATTTGTGCTTACGTTTTGTATTTTAAGAAGCATCATTGTTCTTTATTAAATTCAGATTTTTCCCACTTATTAAATATTATGAAAATTGAGTGTTTTACTTTTCATATCATTGCATGTTATGTTAATTTATCGTGGTAAAATATGTCATGTTGATTTGATTGTATTTTTCGTCCTACAATTTCTTTATTTATATTTTTAAATCCTTTAAGTGCAACAAAAACTGGGTTTTTATATGTGCCAACTATACCCACCACTGACATTATGCCCAGGTGGGTACATGCGTAGAAGCGACTATACAAATATGTCTTTCCGTCCTGTCAGATCTTCTTGGTTGATCAGACAAGGGCTCGTGCTGTCATAACCCAACTTAATATCAACTAACCACCCACCTGTCAGAGAACATGCGCTGTGTTTAGCTCTGGTCAACATTAAACACCAGTCATGTCTTACTCGCGTAGTACACATTCCTGTTTCCATACTCTCGTCTTTTAAAAGACCTGACTTCGTATTTTGAAAGTGCCCCAAATTCATCTTGTCAGATCACCTAACCCAGGTTTAAGCACCTGATAAGAATTCCAGGTTAATTCCCGCGAGGGGTTATCTAGCCACCATCAGCATCAGCATTCCAGGAATGTCACATGTGTAGCCTGGAACATTCGCCCTTCTGGACCCATAAGACCTCCTCCTACCTGAAGACCATTAGACCATTTCCAAGTGAACATACGTTCTATCCTTCCATTCCAGTGTGCCTTCTGGATTGTGCACCGCAAGTCCCTGGATCAGCGTGTGTTCCAGGACGCCTCATCGACGAAGAACAATTTTCCCACCGTCCTGGAATCCTGTCCACCCCACTGACAGAACTGCTGTCCGTTGGTGACCTATGGCCGAAGGAGAGTTAACTAAGTAGGTTGTTTGAGGTTTTCCACTTAGACCCCTACTGGTCTCGTTTGCCCTTTGGGTTACTTTTGCCGGCACATGAGTCCTGCAGGATGTTTTAATCGGTTCCATTGGTTCCTTTTTGGAATTTTAGGAATCGGTCGTTTGAAGTGACGTTCTTAGCAGAATTTATGAAAAAGAAACTACTTTCAACGTCCCTAAAACAAAAACAAAAAAGTATTCTCGTTTTACTTAAGTAATCTAGCAGCCCGAGAGCCGCTGAGTAGATGCCTTTTGCTGGCGTTTTTGTCTTCGTGACGTCACAGTCGAGAAAAAAAGGTTACAGCCTGCCGGAGTTAATTCTTTTGTATGATAATTGCCCATCTTTGTGTCGCCAAATCTCATTAGCACTTTCCTTTCTGCCTCGCATTCTCTACCTGCTTGTTTCGTCTGTCCCCAGTGGAATCCCTCGGCGTCCGACCGAAGCCCAGAGACCTCCTGAGCGAAAGGCTGAGGACCTAAGGGAATAAAAAAAGAATGAGAAGGGTCAACGGGGGAACACTGCAGGAGCCAAAGAGTTAAAAGCGACATGAGTCTTCGGTGCACCCGAGGACGTGAGTAATGGCCTGAGCTGTGGCCAGAATTACATTATGCTGATGAAGTTGACCAGAAAATATAACGCAAATCTTAGTGGTGTGTGTTCATGGCCACAGGTACAAGAGACCCCACTACCAGAGGGACTTCCTTTATTGTGATTGGAGGGGCGACCCGGAATTTGTGTTTATGTGTGTGTGTGTGTTTCTGTTTGTGGCTGTGGGATTTTTCTGTTTAGTTATATAACTTTCAGATCTTATGGGCACTCGTTCTACGGTGATTGTTGTTGTGCCATGGGCGCAGATCTTTTCTCAGGGGTAACTATTATTATTATTATTATTTTTTTATTTTTTTTTTTATCACAGTCCTCCAATTCGACTGGGTGGTATTTATAGTGTGGGGTTCCGGGTTGCATCCTGCCTCCTTAGGAGTCCATCACTTTTCTTACTATGTGCGCCGCTTCTAAGGATCACACTCTTTTGCATGAGTCCTGGAGCTACTTCAGCCTCTAGTTTTTCTAGATTCCTTTCAGGGATCTTGGGATCGTGCCTAGTGCTCCTATGATTATGGGTATGATTTCCACTGGCATATCCCATATCCTTCTTATTTCTATTTTCAGATCTTGATACTTATCCATTTTTTCCCTCTCTTTCTCTTCAACTCTGGTGTCCCATGGTATTGCGACATCAATGAGTGATACTTTCTTCTTGACTTTGTCAATCAACGTCACGTCTGGTCTATTTGCACGTATCACCCTATCCGTTCTGATACCATAGTCCCAGAGGATCTTTGCCTGATCGTTTTCTATCACTCCCTCAGGTTGGTGCTCGTACCACTTATTATTGCATGGTAGCTGATGTTTCTTGCACAGGCTCCAGTGGAGGGCTTTTGCCACTGAATCATGCCTCTTTTTGTACTGGTTCTGTGCATGTGGTTTATGGTTTCATTTTTCGTATTGCACTTCCTACATATGGGAGAGATGTTATTTCCGTTCTATCGTTCTTTGAACATTGTGGTTTCTTAGGGCCTGACTTGTGCCGCTGTTATCATTCCTTCAGTTTCCTTCTTTAGCTCTCCCCTCTGTAGCCATTGCCAATTGTCATCGCTGGCTAGTTCTTTAGTCTGTCTCATGTATTGTCCGTGCATTGGTTTGTTGTGCCCGTCCTCTGTTCTGTCTGTCATTCTCCTGTCTCTGTATATTTCTGGATCTTCGTCTACTTTTATTAGTCCTTCTTCCCATGGACCTCTTTTAGACCACTCGTCTTCACTGTTTTCAGATTATATTATATTTTATTATTATTATTATTATTATTATTATTATTATTATTATTATTAATTATTATTATTATTATTATTATTATTATTTCTGAGGACGCTTCCTGCCTGGAAAGACTTTATTATGCTAAATTACTGTTGTTTTTGCCATTATTAAAATTGCGACTCGTAATATTATTATTATGATTATTATTATTATTATTATTATTATTATTATTATTATTATTATTATTATTATTATTATTATTATTATTATTATTGATGATGATGATGTAGTCGTCACTACTGTTGTTGCCTTGTTGCTTTATTTTGCTTCTCTATTATAAGGGAATTCTTCTGGGTGTGACATTAACTCGATTTCTATTTTTAATGCAATCACTATTACTCGTAATATAAAAGAAAACGATAAAGGCGTGTTTTCCCATATAAATATCGTAAAGTATTCTTTCATTTATACAGAAGTTCTTTCTTGTACACAGAAATCTTCTTCTTCTTCTTCTTCCTAGCTTAAACCCATTTTTATATGGGGTCGCCATTGCGAATGAGTCGTCTCCATCGATTTCTGTCTTGTGCCTCGTTCTCATTTATACCTTTCAATTCCATATCTTCCCTTAAACAATCACCTCCATCTCTTTTCTTGGTCTTTCCGTCTTCCTTCTACCACCCGCACTTTCCATTTCCATCGTATGTCTTCCAAACATGATGTTCCTCCCTTCGTAATAGGTGTCCATACCATCGAAGCCTTCCTTCCTGTATTTTCTTCGATATTTCAGCTACCTTTGTCGATCCTCTTATATACTCATTTCTAATCCTAACTTCCCTTGTTACTCCCGACATCCATCTCAACATTCTCATTTCTCACAGAAATGATGGGCGATAAATTTTGATAGCTCTGCCATCGCCATCTCTCTCACACTTATTTATAAACTAACAAATATTCTTGTAACGATTATATATCACTCTCTCTCTCAGACAGAAGCGATGCTGGATGAATGTTAATAAATTTACCATTGCACTTCTTTAGGTGGTGGGTGACTGTAAATATTTCTCTCTCTCTCTCTCTCTCTCTCTCTCTCTCTCTCTCTTCTCTTCTCCTTCTCTCTCTCTCTCTCTCTCTCTCATTGATTCCGGGGCATTTATATGCATAAGCGGATGGTGAAACAGTTGCTGAAGCACGTTTTGATCAATAAATTAGTTTATATTTGTTGCATTGCAGTGTATGCATATGCCTTTGTATATGAATACATCACAGAAAGAAATATTCATCTATACATAGGTACATCCTAATAATTTCCGAGACTGTTATGGTGTACATTAAATATGTAAATAAGCTGGGCAGTAAAGTAATAATAATAATAATAATAATATAAATAATAATAATAATATAATAATAAATAATAATAATAATAATAGTAAAAGTTATTCTGTTGAATGATGTTTATCCAATACGGAGAGTTGTAGTTGAACCTCCAGCTAACACTGTGAGTACCACATCAAACTGCTGCATTTATATAGGGCTGTAAACTTAAATAAAGTTTATTATTATTATTATTATTATTATTATTATTATTATTATTATTATTATATTATTATTATTATTATTATTATTATTATTTAGGAAGGAGGCCTCCTCTGAGGGTAGTAGCATTAAATTATTATTATTATTATTATTATTATTATTATTATTATTATTATTATTATTATTTATTGTTATTATTATTATTATTATTATTATTATTATTATTATTATTATTATTATATACCTGTCCACGTTACATATTTTAATGTATAACATAACAGCTTCAGAAATTCTTAGGATGTATGTATAGATGACTATTTCTGTCTATGATGTATTCATATACGTGTATATATATATATATATATATATATATATATATATATATATATCTATATATATAGATATATAATAATATATAGATATATATATAATATATATATATATATATATAACAATATCAATACAAAATACCGTCAAAGTTGATGACATGAGTGGGAAAGAGTGGAAATTTGAGTTACTGAAAAAATACTAGCGTTCACTCTATACACTTTCAAGTATTTTAGATTACGGATCACCCACGAACGACATTTGCAAGTTTCATAAACATTTTTTCATAATCAGCCTTAGGAAATATCTGCATAATAAAATTGAATTCCAAGTTCATGTGTCATATTTTCATAATTGAATGTGCACTTGTCAAAAGTGAGGGTGGAATAAAAAAAGGTCGAGACGGAAAGTCCCGGCCCTAGCTTAATGTTCGGACAAAGATACCTTCATTCTGCTCAAGGGGTCATTGTTGCTCCCGGCTTGACGATGGCAGGTTGAGCAGACCTCGGTGCCTATCTTCCGCAGAGTATCGTTGCTGCCCACCAAAAAGTACTAAATAATACCAATACCCACTTCATTTTATGATATATTTATAAGTTTAATTCAGTATATCATTCCTCTTTTATCGAGCCTCTTTTGTATATTCTGTGTAGTATAAAATGTTACCAACGTCATCTAAAAAAAAAATCAGTCTGTAGAAACTTACAAGAGACGTAAGGAATATATCGTAATCGGGTTTAGGTTACAGCAAGGTCCTTGTGATACGACGAGATTAATATTTGCCTGCAATATTTATTATTACAATTAGCAGTGTTTGTGAGTATCGGTTCACTCTTTCTTTTTAGATGACTGTATTTGTGTTCTACTGCATCGTGTTTTGGAAAATGCTGCGGTATCTTTTAAATTCCTTCAGGAAATAGTAATTCTGTATCAACTAGCGAAATGTCTGAACCTGTACGTCGTATTTGATATTTTTCTTTGTTTTGATGTAAGATTTGCACATTTTGACGCAAGCTAAAAATCTTGAGTTAATTTCATAAAATTAGTTTCGGAGAAACCGGGAGACGGATTTATCGTCAGACACTGAAATAAATATCATTGTCATTCAGATTTGTTTAATTAATTAATTTATTTATCTACTTGTTTATTTATTTATTTATTTTTTTATTTTTTATTTATTTATTTTTTTTTTTTTTTTGAGTGGAAGTAAAACCATTTACTCTTAAACGTCGCTCCAAAAACCCTCAATTTGTCACGAGAGGCATTCAACCTGTTCTCCTTTTCTCACATAATTCCCCCTCTCATCTTCCCCTCACACCTCCCGTGGCGTGCCCCACTGTTGTACGGATGAGGGAGAGCAGATGCCCTCATTCGGGCAGTGTGGAGTGTGTTGCGGCATATATAGCGTTTGTAGTCTAATGCACAAGATGTGTTGAGTGCGTCGTAGGAGGCTGGCATTCCTCTGCCCACTTCTGCCCTCAGCCTTCCTCATTATCCATAATTAAGATAACCCTGCCCGGCTTCCTTTATCAAATAACACCCGAAACGCCCTCCCTCCCCACCACTAGTGAACGCCGCCACCTTCTCGGTGTGCCCGTGAGGCCTTGGGGCGGTTGTGGCCGGCTTAGAGCTTAAAACAGGCCCGGGGTGGGTGGGTGGGTGGCGGGTCGGGGTGGCGAGTGAATAATGGAAGATTTCGTAAGTCTTTCATATCGAGGTGGTGGTCTTTATGAGACATAAACGATCCTAGTCCCAGCGGCGTAAATGAAAAAATAATCCTTTCGAAATCTCACCAGTCTAGAAAAGTAAGTATATATACCAGACCACTTAGCTGATTAACAGATCTCCGAGGGCTGGCCCGAAGGATTAGATATTTTCACGTGCCTAGGAACCAGTCGGTCACCTAGCAACGGGACCTACAGCCTATTGTGGAATCCGAACCACATTGTATCGAGAAACGAATTTCTATCACCAAAAATAGATTCCTCCGAGTCCGCGTTGGCCAATAATCGAACTTCGGACCACCGGATTGGTAGCCGAGAGCGAAAATCACTCGTCCAACGAGGAACTATATATCTGTCCAGTTAAATCAGTATCAATCATGTCTAAATAGAACTGATTAGGCTCGTCGAGATAAGAGGGTATTATAAAGACGCAAGTTCCCTAACGGCATCACAAAGGATGGGTATAGCGAGTTGCCCTGGGTTGGGGTAAACAAGACTTAATAACAAATAAGATCCCATTGGTATTTAAGGATCATGTCGTACATGCCCCGAGGTGACCTGGTCCTCAAATATTATTCCCTGGCGCCCTTAGGAGACCCCGGCATCGAGGAGCCAAAAGCCAGCCAGGAGCAGCTCTGGTGCCCACTGAGGGTAGTGGTGTGTGTGGGCGCCATACCTGCCGTCTGGGCAATGTAAGGTGGGCGTCGCTAAGGGATGGGAGTTGGTGGGGAGTAGGAGGGACCGGGAGGAGGAGGAGGAGGAGGAGGAGGAGGAGGAGGAAGGGGTGTGTGTGAAAAAGTAGTGCCACGCGAGTTGAGGAAAACCAGGTCTTCAGGTCGAAGTAAATAACGCGAAGATGTAATTCGCAGTTCTCTTTGTCGAAATTAGAAATTCCTTTAATTAGGTTGGTTGTTAGTCAAAGCGGTGTTTTCTGTAGCGGCTTTATGTTAATGTAGTACTGGTTGCTGTATTAATCACAGGCCTTTGGGATGCCGATGAGCGGCGTCTGAGAAAGCGCAGTGTCAGAGACAAAGTGTTACTTTGTTTACATCTTAGTGTGTGAACGTTACAGTTATTTACAGTTATGTAAATAACTGTGGGGAACAGTCTCTTAGACGAGTGGAGGATTGCTAGCTGAATCTGAAGCCTATCGTGTCCTTATCTCTTTGGTCCTTGTCATTTTTCCGTCTATCTTTCATTTTCTTTTTTTTCAAGGCCAAAGATCAGATTTCGTGAAAAAAACTTTATTTTTCGGTTGGGTTGTGATTGTGAACATTGCGATGAGCTTATATTTCACCAAGTTGCAGCAAACGTATTTTTTTTCTAAGTCTTAAGGGAAACCCGTCATTATTTTCTATAAAAATAATAATCGTCGTGTTTAGAAAAAATGATGGTTACATTCCGTGTACGGCTACCAAATATGATCGTTTAAATCTTTACTTCTGAAAGACACACCTCTATAAAAAAAAAAAAAAAAAAATTTTCTCTCTCTCTCTCTCTCTCTCTCTCTCTCTCTCTCTCTCTCTCTCTCTCTCTCTCCCAAAAGTTGCTGATCTCTCTCTCTCTCTCTCTCTCTCCCCCCCAAAAGTTGCTGATCCTTTAAAGAATATTTCGTGAAAGAAATGATGAAAATCAAATCTATGTCATGTGGGGATGTTAATGATAGTTTACATTCTCTCTCTCTCTCTCTCTCTCTCTCTCTCTCTCTCTCTCTCTCTCTCTCTCTCTCTCTCTCTCTCTCTCTCTCTCTCTCTCCGTCAAGCTGTTGGTTCTCAGAAGAATTCACATTAAAATACTCCTCTGGCATTTTAACAGCAAATGTAATTGATCCTGTTATTACCATGAAGCATGAGTTTGATGATAGATTGATGGAAAATCAAGTTAACGTCAGTTCATAAATATCTTGAAATAGTTTTCGATATCTTACCGATCTTCCCATAGAAATGTTTACATTATTTAGTCTGAAATGAGTAAGTATATGCGTAAATGAAACAGTCGATAAATGAACATCTAAGCAAAATAAAGGTATAAGAAAGTAGACAGCAGGAGACGACGGACACTAGGTAAAAAGGAGATAGAGATTTGTAGGTAATTAAATAAACAGAGTTTTTGCCAAGAAAACAACGTCAAATGAATTCATAAATGAATAAATCAAATAAATGAATAAATAGATAAATATGGTGTTCTTTGCAAGGCGGAGGCCGAGAGTCATCCTTCTTTACAAGTAGAGTTATAGTGACTGCTTCTGCACCTGCAGAAGAATAGCCTCTTGAGA
Organism: Macrobrachium nipponense; assembly: GCF_015104395.2. Taxonomy (NCBI): domain Eukaryota; kingdom Metazoa; phylum Arthropoda; class Malacostraca; order Decapoda; family Palaemonidae; genus Macrobrachium; species Macrobrachium nipponense. The sequence goes on along the minus strand of NC_061097.1, from coordinate 48,059,132 downwards.
TCCCTTAACTGAGCCATAACCCCTTACCATCATAATCATCCTCGCCTCTCCTACCCTTCTACTTCTCTCCCCCTCCCCCTCCCGCTCCCACTTCCCCTTCTTCATCCTCCTCCTCCTCTACTTCATCTCCTTCTGTATGACTTACTGGAAGACTTCTTCTCGAAGTTAGTTGGGAGTTTTCAATTTTCGTTTGTTATTAGCCTTTATTACTTAACATTAAACCCTTTCACGTTTTTGTGGCTTCATGTTTTCGATCCAGTTTTTCTCCTAGGTGGGAACATTTTTTGCTAATGATGTCCCTTTGACCCCCCACATGAACAATGCATATGGATATTTCATCTCGTAGACTTCCATCTTTTTTCTCTCATTCGAATTCAGCATCCACGGTTCAGTTTCATTTAGGAGAGTTGGCTTAACAGTTCCTTCATACATTCCTTGATACATGTATATCCTAATTCATGTAGTATATACATTAGTTTCCTTGCCGGTTTTCTTTCCCAAGTATATCTATGAATATTCTTTTATGGAAACTTTGTATCAGCAATCCAGTCTCTTATTATACGGCGTTTCCACGAGACACTCTTCTTTCTGCCAAGCCTGCTTCTCCAAAACCAGACAGGTACAGACTCTGACTCTGATGGAAATTCTTTATCTTTCGATTTCTGGGAATTAATAATAATAATAATAATAATAATAATAATAATAATAATATTAATAATAATAAAACTTCTTACAGATTGCAACTTTGTTGTATAGGACTAACGCGAGCATTATGCACCAAGGTCCTTTTTTTTTAGTACTAGTTTCCTGTTTCTTAAGGTACATGTACCGATAATGGCATTTTTTTATGCTTATTAGTACCATTCTCTCTCTCTCTCTCTCTCTCTCTCTCTCTCTCTCTCTCTCTCTCTCTCTCTCTCTCTCTTTCTCTCTTTGTGTGTGTGTGCCTTATTAATATTTGCTTCATAACTTCAATATCTGACTTGACTTTGGAGTGAAATGTAGCCAAAAGTAAGACACAAGAAAATGACATATCTCTACTGTCATTGCTTCTTCATGACATTGAATTAAGAGAGATATTAAAAGTAGGACAAAATATACGCCAAAAGAATGATACCACTTGTGAAGAAGAATTATTTTGGTAGCCCCGAAAACGTCTGGACTAGAAATTTTAGATTTGTTCACAACAGTCTTGGGAACTTTCAGTTCAGGTTAATGTCGTAATTGTATTGGGGAAAGATATTGGTTCCTGCTTACATTGTTTCGACTTCAGGAAGCTGTATTGTTCGGGAATCCTGAAATGGTAACATTGAAATATATATATTTATGTATATATATATATATATATATATATATATATATATATATATATATATATATATATATATATATATATATTAATATGTACAATTGTAATAGCCACAATGCCCTCTTAACTCGTGGTCAGGTCGGCCACGTGACCTCTTTGTGATTATTGGACCTGGGTCGTTTCCCAGGACCGGACATCACAATTTCTTCTTCAAATTTCTTTGAACTTGGATCTTCAGGCTTTGTAGTGACAAGCGTATCCAAAAGAGAGCAAAGAATTCAAGAGGTTAAGAGGGCATTGTGGCTATTACAATTGCATATGTATCTGGTAAAAAAGTGACCAGTAGATTCTAAATATATAATATATCTATATATATAAAAAAATAATATATATATTATATATATATATTATATATATGTATATGGTGGGTGTTGTGTATATATATTATATACTATATATATAATTATATATAATATTATATTATATATATATATACTAATTATTATATATATATTATTATATTTTCCAATGTGTGTGTTATATCTTTTGAAACTGTCCTTTGCTGTCCATCCACAACCCTCCATCTCTCTCTCCTCTCTCTCTCGTCTCTCTCTCGGTCTCTCTCTCTCTCTCTCTCTCTCCTCTCTCCCCCCCCCCACATTTTCTCCTTTGTTTTAAAATTTTAATTTCAATTTTATTTTTTTTCACGACTAGTCCTCTTCTTCTCCTTTTTTGCTCTCCATCGACCCTGTCTTTACTCCCTCTCCCCTCCCTTCACCTCCATCTCTTCACCCCTCCCCCTACGTCCCCCCCCCACCTCACCCCCTCACCTATTCCCCTCCCACTCATCCCCCCCCCCACTCATCCCCAAACCCCCCTTGCCTCCGCGTAAGCTTATCAGCAGCCATCTCGGAGGGGAATCAGAAGTTGAATATAAACAAAAGTTGGATGGGCGATCCTGTCGGTGGCTGGGCGCTTAGCGTTATCTGAGGCAATGCGGCCATAATCAAAACTCAAGAACCCTTCCACTTGACCACTTGAGAGAGAGAGAGAGAGAGAGAGAGAGAGAGAGAGAGGAAAAGAACGAAGACAGAGAGGGAGAGAAGAAAGCATAAAGATAGAGAGCGAGAGAGAGAGACGATAAAGAATGGAGACAGAGAGAGAGAGAGAGAGAGAGACAAAGAGAGAGAGAGAGAGAGATAGAGAGAGAGAGAGTAGAGAGGAAAGAAGGAAAAGAACGAATACAGAGAGGGGAGAGAAGAAAGCATAAAGATAGAGAGCGAGAGAGAGAGACGATAAAGAATGGAGACAGAGAGAGAGAGAGAGAGAGGAGACAAAGAGAGAGAGAGAGAGAGAGAGAGAGAGAGAGGAGACAAAGAGAGAGAGAGAGAGAGTGAGAGAAGAAAACACAAAGAGAGAGAGAGAGAGAGAGAGAGAGAGAGAGAGAGGAGAGAGAGAAAGAAAGAAATCATAAAGAGAAAGAGAGAAAGAGAGAGAGAGAGAGAGCATAGAGACAGACAGACAGAGATGAAAACAAAAAAGACAAAAGGGAAGGGAGAGAAAATACATTAGTAAGGAAGAGAGAGAGAGAGAGAGAGAGAGAGAGAGATAAGAAAAAATTACACCGGCCGTTTGACTAGACTTTGATGAGAGAGTAGTGAGCGCCTGATGTATAGACAACAAGGAAGCAAGCTGTCAGGTTGACAGTGAACTGGCAAACTGACTGATACACAGAACGAGAAAGACAAGCAGAGAGAGAGAGAGAGAGAACGTATAGGTTAATGGAAACGAAAAGCCCTTTGTGGAGATAAATAGAAAATACACACCATTATTATTATTATTATTATTATTATTATTATTATTATTATTGTTATTATTATTATTATTATTATTAGTATTATTATTATTAAATAAATAAATAAATAAGATCATGACCAAACAGTTTCATAAAAGCAGAAAAAACGGTCCTAGTAATGCCGACCATATATAGTATAATGATATTTTAGTAAATAAATTGTAAGAATCAATTGGACACAGTTCATAGCAGAAAAAAACGGTCCTAGTAATGCCGACCATATATAGTATAATGATTATAGTAAGGGTTAATTCAGTTATTACAGTAGGTTATGTAATGTTAAGAGATTCCCTTGAGTGAATATGAATTCGTGAAGATAGTCATTTATCTTGAATTTTGTTCTAGGTGGAATTTAGACTGTTGCATATTTGTTATTTCCATTTGAATATTCTTCCATTATCGAGGTGAAACCCACCCTTCCTCTTCATATATTTCCATTGCAAGCATCTATGTCAACGTTATCGTTTGCAATCGCTTTCTAGATCTTGCATTGCAGCATCTATACTAACACGTGACTTTTATCAGACGATCTTTCATCTACTGTATCATCTGCAAACAAATGTATTCATTCAACTTCTTTATCAGTTTTCAGAATTTTTTTTTTTTAATTACATCGTCATTCACATGCCGGTATCTTTAATATAACTGTATTCGTCATACTGTTTTAATTTAGTCAGCCTATTAGCTTGATTATTCATTGTTTTTCAATAGTTTACGAGACAACTGCTTCCACGCGTCCCTTAGATTCGCAAAATCAAATACTCCGGGCTGACCCGGAGTATTTGATTTTGCATAATCAGAACATTTGAGCAAGGGAATGATAAAGAAGTTGAATAAAGCAAGCCGATGACAAAGAGGTCGGATAAATGAATGGAAAAGGTATGCGCGGAGAGCAATCTAGGCAGGGGGAAGGGCGTTGATAATACCCTTCAGAAATGAGTACAGGGCTCTGAGCAAAGAACGCTGTGGACTGTACGTAACTCAAATAATAGTGTCCCTCCATTGTAAATGATTGATTGCATACACACACTCTTACATATAGTATATATTATATATATATTATTTTCTATATATATATATATATATATATATATATTATATATATATACATATTATATATAATGTTTGAATAGGTAATTCCCAGCAGGTAAAGGAGCTTGTCGACTGAAGAGAACCAGTGCTCTCTCTCTAAGAACAAAACCTAAATATCTTATTATTATTATTATTATTATTATTATTATTATTTTATTAATTTATTATTATTATTATTATTATTATTATTCAGAGTTACAACCAAATTTCTGGTGAGTAGGTACCTTATGCAAATTAGAAGAATATGAGTTTATATATCTTATATATATATATATATATATATATATTATATATATATATAATATATATATATATATATATATAGCTGATTCATTATTTCCTTACTTTTTCAAATAGACAAAGTATTATGCGTGAAAACAATTGTTTGTTTAAATTATGTATATATATATATTATATATATATATATCATATATATTATATATATATATATATGTGTGTTGTGTGTGTGTGTGTGTGTGTGGTGTGTGTGGTGAGAATCCACTGTGACGAAAGTTCATGTACATTATATGAAACAAAGCTGCTTATTTAATTTTTGTTTCTTTTATGGGTTTTTCAAGGAAAAATGTTAAATTGTTAGATTATAGAAGGAATTACTTATTCACACACTATATACGTATATATTATATATATAGTAATCTATATATATTTTTTATATCATCTAGTATATACTCGTGTACATATATATATATATATATATATATATATATATATATATATATAGATATATATATTGTTTGTGTCTGTATATGAATGTATACTATAGTATGTTTACAAGTATATTATAAACCATGAAAAACAAATATCACAGTTGGAAACATTTACCTTTAGGAGCTGATTTTAAGAGACAGACAGACAGTCAGACAGACGTAGGCAGCCAACTTAAGGAGGTAGCAACACAAAGGCAATTCCCGGCGCCCCCCCCCCCCCCCCCATTCCCACCCTTTTCATTATTAAAGATGGTGGTCGAAGCTTTGATTAATTAAAGTGGCCTCCAAGGATCTTTGATAAGGCATCTCTCGTGCTTCCTCCTTCAGTCCGTATAAAGGTCCCCTTACCGCCCAAAATAAATAATTCTCACAATACAATATAAACGCCGTAGACACAACAACTTCTACTCAATCTTTTCCTCCTCCCCCTTTCCCCCTTGTCCCCCTCCCCCCTCCCCCTCCCCAGCCTCCCCACCCACTTGCTATTAGTGAAATGCTTTGTTTGTAAAACTTGTAGCTGTTAATGTGTTTTGATTTCCTTTTGAAGGCGTCTGTGTTTGCTGAGGTTTCAACTTTTCAACTCTATTTTGGGTTAAAACGTTTATTGTCTATGGTTCTGTATGCATAGTACACTTCTGCTTTATTATTTGTTGAGCTAATTATGAATACTATATTTTCACTATGGCAGTCACTGTCTTCTTTCCTTTTTGGTATCTGGCGTAACAAGTCGTATTTTAGAATTTTACTGTTATTGCAATTACAATGGTCCAGCCAGTTTCTTGAAATATAACACGTTTTTTAAGGGTGATCTATAATTATTTCATAATTACAAAATTAATTATTTGCTATAATACAGTGGCTCACCAAATTTTTTAAATAATGACTTCGTTCAAGTGCTCTTACCTTGTCTCATAAGCCCTCGGCATAGACCCACACTGTTAAATTCAGTTATTACTATCATCAGTGATAACCAAATTCTTGAGATGAATGATATTCTATTTGTATTCATAATCATTCACGATGTGATCTCGAATTTTACGTCATATTTAGCTACTAGTTTATTTTATCTATTCGCATTCAAATTCCAGTTATGCTCGCCACAAGTCTTTTCGGGTCCCGGTACCATTAATTTGACCCCAACCTAACTTACCCAAACTGTACCTTCCTACTCCTCCCTTTCTGTTTAGAGAGTGACTGAAACTGAAATTCTAGATTACGCTGTGATTCATTTTAATCGTGCATAAGAAAAGGAGAAAAGAGAGAGAGAGAGAGAGAGAGAGAGAGAGAGAGAGAAGAGAGAGAGAGAGATAAGGATAAATAAATTCAAAGAAGAGTTTCATTTCTATAACAAATTATATTTGTCATTTTCACAAAACATTTGGGGGTCACCTTACACTCCCAAAGAAACTCACCCTTCTTCCATCACCACAACATAATCATTACCATTATCATCATATTCATCTTCAGATCATCACAAAAGTAGCATTGTTTAAATATCTCCGTACCTAATGCTGCTTCAAATGTATTATTTTTACCTTTTGTCTGACAAAATGTAAGCTTCAATTGAGAATTCAGTTTGTATTGTTTAAGACATTTGTATATAATTTTATGAGCATAAGCTACAAATGTCCTTTAATATCTAATTCTCTCTACCTCGGAATTAATATATTTTCATATATGTTAACCGAAGGGGATTTTTTTTAGTTGATAAGAAATTCGTCGACTCCATGTGCCGCCGATTTTCGTATCAACTTCGGTTAACATATATGAAAATATATTACCTCCGAGGTAGAGCGAATTACATGTTAAAGGACAGTTGTAGCTAATACTTGTATATGAATCACTGTTATGTGATAAAATTCATAATTTCATGAGATAACAGATTCCTTTTCACAATTTGCTTAAATCTTTATATAATGCCCGGCATGTAGATTTAAGTAAAGTCGAGTGGCAGTTTATGTCATATTTCTCCCCTTTTTGCACTTTTAAATTGAGGAGGGAAGATTAAAGAAAGGTTCGTTCTCTGTGAGTAATCTTAATAGCTTTTAAATACCCTTGATAATGGAATTTCAGGTCATTAAACAATCGATGTAATCCTGGGGTGTAGAATTGTTCGTGCAATTTGAGAACTGGGTGGTATTTTTGCCAATTGAAAATTTCCTTATATTTGGAATTAGTATCTTTTACGCCAGTGGCATAACATATATTATATATATATATATATATATATATATATATATATATATATATATATATATATATATATATATATATATATGTGTGTGTGTGTGTGTGTGTGTGTGTGTGTGTAATGTGTGTGTGTATGTACGTATGTATACATAGCATTTGATTAATGATATTAATCACTAATGAGCGATTCCTTTCCTTTCACATTGGTATTTATTGTGAAAGTTGTAAGTAAACATACTATATACTTAGAAATTATAAGAATACAGTAATATTGTTAATTTATGCGAATAGTATGCTTACTATACTACCTATTTTCTATTCAAGTTACATAAGTGTTTTCACCTTTACGACCTGTGGGGGTCAGTTGGACTCTCGTCCAATCATTAATTTCTCCAGCAACAGCCACTCCAATGGCGCCCTCACAAGAGCAAACACCCATCCGCAAACAGGGCGAAATGGCTTGAGAACACACACACGCTCACACAAGGAAAACCTCCCCCTGCGTTTTGTTTTGACATTTCCCACAATGCACTCGCGGCCGCGAAGGTCAGAGAGCGGGCCACTCAGTCCACAATAACCGGGCCGGAGGCAAATAGAGCCAAACATTCGAGCACCCGTAAAAATCTCCGTATTCGTCCTCCGGTCCCTCGTAATGGATTGAAAAGACAGAAGTTGCCTAAGTCAACAGGGGGACCAAAACAAGGATTCGAAAACCTTTGGATTTGTGTCGATTTTGCTCTGGTGTGCCGTCCGCGAAACGTCATGGGATCCTACAAGGAGAGAGCTGGTGTCCAAAGCAGGTAGTCGTAGGAAAGGCAGACGTGAGGGGGGGAAAGATATAAGGCCACTCAGTCAACATAAACAGGTAACCAACAAATAAACACAAGAAATTCGATCCCACTCTCTCTCTCTCTCTCTCTCTCCCAGTGGGTTGTTTCTTAGGAAACTGAAACTTTTATGGGATTTATGAGTGGCTGGCAAAGCAACTTGGTTTATGAAATTGACACTGTGCATTGCTAGACTCTCAAGGAAATGTGTTCTCCCTTCTATTCCACTAGTGGAATTGCTTGCATAAGTCTCTCTCTCTCTCTCTCTCTCTCTCTCTCTCTCTCTCTCTCTCTCTCTCTCTCTCTCAATCTGATAAAATTACAACACACTCAGAAAAAGCTGCATCGTTCTCTCTCTCTCTCTCTCTCTCTCTCTCTCTCTCTCATAAAGACTGCATTGGCGCTGTCTCATATCTGGATCAGTGTGGCAAGGTACTTATTGCGTTATTGCGTAGTCAAATCTTCCTTATCTCACGAATTACTTTTGCTTAGCGTCAGTGGGACTCCAAGTGCATTGAAGAGTGAAGCATAGTTAGTGTATTTACAAAGATATTATTATCGGTATTTATTTTTCCGAATCTATATTTATAAAATTTGTGTACTATATTTTTCTTTTTACACACATTAGTATTCCATTACGTCGAAGTTTGCTTTATATGTTGATTACTTTTTATGCTGAATGTTTCCGCATTCTGGTTGATAATATACTTCAGAGGAAAAAAAAAATAATGTCCCATCCCCATCCTCCAGTCACTGTTCGAGAGGTTGTACCCCCTGTACAATAAGTTAGCCATCAAACATATAATTATTATCACAAAATATATAAAAAAGAATATTTTGATTAAAGGATAATGCATCCCATTGTTGTGAGATTATCCTGAAATGAATTTGTGTAAAACAAAGGATGAGCGTTTCCTCTTGCTAGGAGAGTTCGTGTCTTTGGGGCTGAACCTATATAGTCTTAAGCATTCTATGATATCGGTTGTCGCTGATCAGATGTTCGGAAAATCTGGCCTGTACGGACTTGTGAACATTTTGTTCAAAGACTCACAAATCCCCTATTTCTCAAGAGTTTTTGGTTTTGCTTTTCACTGAAAGCCATGCAGTCTGAAAGGAAATGAAACAGTCCTCTCCCACGAGGTTATTAGAATCGATATCTTGGTTTAAGAGAAAGTTGTTATAGTGGTCCAACTCCTTCAACCTCTTTTCCCGGTGTGAGATTCGAATCCCAGCGGATTAGAAGATTGACAACCAGCTTCTTTTTCGAAGATTTCGCTCCTCCTCACGATATCAAGAGCTCATCATCGAAGTTAAGTATATCTTAGTTTTACCAGACCACTGAGCTGATTAACAGCTCTCCTAGGGCTGGCCCGAAGGATTAGATATTTTTACATGGCTAAGAACCAATTGGTCACCTAGCAATGGGACCTACAGCTTATTGTGGGATCCTAATCACACTATATCGAGAAATGAATTTCTATCACCAGAAATCAATTCCTCTTATTCCGCGTTGGCCGAGCCGGGAATCGAACTTCGGACCATCGGAGTGGCAGCCGAGAGCGAAAACCACTCGTCCAGCGAGGAACTAGCTCATCATCGAACTGCAATTAATGTAATAAACCAGCATTTAGAAAGATTATGAGTATAATTTAGAGGCTTTTTTGAGCCACGTCGTTTCTATTTGACAATGAAGAGAAAAGATGAATCACGAAATTTTATTGCGAACTGTATTCAGAAATCCTGGTATATGTTATTTTACGGTTTCTTCATTATGAAATGGTTTCTAATTACTATTCAGTCCGCTGTTTTAATTGCTATTTCATATCCTCGAATCATCATTTTTTCCCCGTTTCTCGTCCGTTTGAATTGACGAAGGGAATATAAATTTTTAGTTATTCAGTTTAAACATTTGAATTTACTATTAATTCCCGAACCATTCATTTCTACAATCTCTCTCTCTCTCTCTCTGTGTGTGTGTGTGTGTGTGTGTGTGTGTGTGTGTGTGTGTGTGTGTGTGTGTGTGTGTGTGTGGTCTGTTGACGCAAGTAAGCCTCATGTTCCTTCCAGGTTCGAGCTAGGAATGGAAAGGTATAGTTAAGTTTCCTTGAAAATCCATTTCACACCTGTTAACATATGTAGTGATTTCTGGACCAGGTAATTTATTGAATTTTGTGAGTTGCAGATGAAGCGGGGTTTGGGTTGCTGGAGCGAAAGAGAGAGAGAGAGAGAGAGAGAGAGAGAGAGAGAGAGAGAGAAACGATAAAATAAGAAATGGGTGATCAGTACGCAGTCAAAATGTAAACCATAACATTGTTTAAAATGGCACCCCCCCCCCCCCCAACCCCCCCCCAACCCCCGCCTCACCGGGACAAAGCAACTCTCAAGATATACGTATATCATACTCAGAAGATAAACTCTCTCTCTCTTTCGTGGTCGGTCTAGAATTGAGTATTTCCTGTATCGGTTGAGTCTTACGAAAGAAAATATATTGTCTGTTTGTGAGAATTACTTTGGAGCAAAACTTGTAATAGTCCACAGACACTATGGTGTCTTGACCGAACTGTCAAGTGACATGACTCACTATGACGTTTATTGCTTCTGTTTGTTCCATGTTTTGAGAAACCGGTTCGTTCACACAGTACTCTTGAATAGCCTATATGGGCTCTCTCTCTCTCTCTCTCTCTCCTCTCTCTCTCTCTCTCTCTCTCTCTTGTGATTGTGGCCGAAGTGAATTTGACTTTTTCATGCGCCACTTAATCCCTCATCAAGAAGAACAATCCACTTACGTGGCAATGACATAGGTGCAGTACTCTTGAGCATAAATACAAATTAGATATTCCGTTGCTTGAAAATACGCGTTCCATCCATCAAGGCTCCGGACGGAAACCTTTGCATAATGACAAAAGGAACGCAACCTTGGCCGGCTGCCGCCTATCACGAGCCAGGAAGCAACAATGATGATTTTGCACTTAATAACAGAGTGAGGCTGTACGAGTTGAATGTGGGGTCCTCGACGAGGCACGAGTTTTACACAAAGTTTAATTCGGACTTGGGGAAAAAAAATGGAGATGGTATAGGCAACGTTACAGGCCTCATCTAATGCATATTCACCAATGGCGATCATATGTAAATCCTCCTCTCTCACGGACCATTAGCATAACAAGTAAGAATACATGATATAAATCACCTATGAAGAAATCATGTTCTTGGAGAGAGAGAGAGAGAGAGAGAGAGAGAGAGAGAGAGAGAGAGAGAGAGAGAGAGACTGCCAGGGCAATCAAGAGAGATGCAGATCCACATCAACAGCGGTGGAAACGCATACAAGCCCTTCACAATGGGCTCCGATTCCCAAAGATTACTTACTACTCGAGGTCGAGAGGCTCCCTCATCATACCAGTTTCCACATCATCATCATCATCCTTTTCAGATCCATCCTTCGGTGTTAAGCAGACCTATGATTTTTACACTATAAAACAAACATAACCAAAGGCAAATTGCCGGGGCGTTTTGGACTCCCTATAATTTCGGCCGCATTTGCATACGCGGAGCCTTCCTAGGGGTCAAAACACAGCCTTGTCAGGAGGCCTCCCCCCCGTCCCCACAAGCCCCGTATCCCTCATCGAACGTTGGTGCCAGCCGTACGAGAAATATCCTAAATTCCAAAAACCTCCGTCACTTCTAAACACGTTAGTCGAAACGGGGCAGGTTTGTGAGTTTGGGGGGGTCCATGCGGGCCTTTCCTTTACAAAAAGCGCATGCGCAGCATGACAGCCTCATCATGCAGTATATCATGCGCACATGATGGGGTACGCTGTCTGAAACTGGTGAAACAAATTAGTGGTCGCTCGGAACCATGTTCTTGTGGTCTTGTCCTCTTATAAGGATGTGTGACTCCTGACCCCTTTTCATCCTTTCTTCTTTTCACCTTTTTTTCGCCTGTCCTTGTCAAAAATACATTACGTCTTCATTGAAAGGTAAAAGAATAATATGAAATTTCGTGTGCGTATATATATATATATATATATCATATATATATATTGTATATAATTATATATACATGTTGTTATTATACTATAATATATGTATACTATATATAATAATATATATTAATATATATATATATAATATATAACTTGGTATAATATATACTACTTATTCTTAATATGCTTATGTATGTATTATATATTATATATATATATATATATATAACTATATATATATATATATATCTACGTGTGTATATATATAATGTGTTATAATTGTACTAGCATATTAAAAGTATAATAGTACCTTTAGTGACTTGGGACAAGACCAGTCCCCGTGATTAGACAAATGTAGTTGAAGATGAATTTGAGTGTCGTATATAGCTTTCTGTTTAGTGTACATGCACTTATATACAATATAGTTTGTATATATAGATATATATATATATATATATAGGTATTATATATATATCTATACAAATAATATTGTATATAAGTGCATGTACACTAAACAAAAGAAAGCTATACACGACAGTTCAAATTCATCTTCAAACTACCATTTGTCTAATCATGGGGACGTGTCTTGTCCCAAGTCACTAAAGTACTATTATACTTTAATATGCTAGTAACAATTATAACACTAATATATATACACTAGATATATATTTATATATATATATATATAATAAGTTATATATATATATATATATATATATATATACATATATATATGTATATATATAATATATAATATATATATATATATATATATATATATATATATATATATATATTATATTATTAGGTACCTATTGTGCTTTCTCTGGAGCCAATCCCCCAAAATGGGAAGCGGCCTATTGGTGAAAGACAGCTACAAGCTACTGATAAGCGATCCAAGACAACTCTGAAATCTTGCCAGTGACTGGTGGGTGATCAGCAAGATAGTCCTTAGCTGTATCCGTAGGTAAACTCCCGAACATCTCTCGAGAAGGCAAAGTAGTCGACTCTTGTGCGGCGTTCAGACTAGCCAACAACACTTCCACCAGCCATAGTAATAATAGCAGTAGTCTGCACGTAGCAGGTGAATTGAGAGTATATAGTAATTAGTATATTTGTATATATATAAAAGTAATCATACTACGTGCGCCTAGCTATTATACACTGGAGTGAGGATGTTAGCTAGCTCTTTCCCTTCTCCGAAGATGTTCGGGAGTTTACCTACGGATACAGCTATGGACTATCTTGCTGATCACCCACCCAGTCACTGGCAAGATTTCAGAGTTGTCTTGGATCGCTTATCAGTAGCTTGTAGCTGTCTTTCACCAATAGGCCGCTTCCCATTTTGGGGATTGGCTCCAGAGAAAAGCACAATAGGTACCTAATAAGTTTGACAAGGAACGCGTTAGCCCTTTGAAATTTAAGTGAGATGGTTAAGACAGTAGTGATACGGTACCAGTGCTGTGTAAGGCTCAAATAGTACTGCGTTCTTAATTAACCTTTCAATGGAGCGCTGTCTGGTCATCACTGGGATTTCATTACTACTTTCTTAAGTATTTCACTTAATTTTTCAAGTCTATATATATATGTAGTATGTGTGTATACACACATAGACATATATACAGTACATATCTGAATACATATGTGTATATATGTGTGTGTATGTGTTTGTAGTCGTGGTTGTTAAATAAGAATGAGGTTCGAGTCGTTCAATATGAGTGCTACCAATTGTTATAAAAAGTTGAGAATAATGTTTAAAAGATATATTGTTCTTTAGATCTTCTTCGTCTCATGACTACACCATGTCGAATACCAACATTTTCTTTTTCAGAGTCAATGGAAGGAAAGGGAAGGAAAAGAATGCTTCGTGGAACTGTAACATCGACTTGCGATATTCATTAGGATATTTCACTGATGACGGGAGGTAGATTCATTTCCAGAGCTGACGTCAGGGCATACATATTTCTCATATTTCTCCCGTCGGCGAATGATACGACAGAAGACTGGCCACTTTGTGTATGATAAGGTCTATTACGAGGGGCCGTCTTTGATTTGTGAATCGTTGCGTTTTGCTCTTCAAGCAAGCATGACTTCCATTTGTCTCTTTCTGCTCATGAACCTGATGCATCCACTAACACACACACACACACACACACACACACGCACTTGTAATGCTCACGCATTAAGGAATACTTCCTCCGTTTACCTTGTATAATTGCTTTAGATCCAAACAGGAACTTCTTTCAGTTTTCTTCTAAAGATGGAAAAAGAAACCCAGAAAATTACTGAATATAACTTGTTTACTTGGAAGTAAAATACTACTATGTAAATACTGACAAGTAAACCAGTTATATTCAGTAATGTAGTGGGTTTCTCTTTCCAATTACTTTAGATACATTATTGCCATAAATTATTTTAGATATTGCCATAAACTATTTTAGATATTGACATAAATCATTAGATATAGTCGTAACAAATTGTTTTCATATTAATAGGTTTGGTGTGCAAATCTCAAAAGCGCCTCATTGGCGTGGTTGGTAGGGTGTTGGCGTCCCACCTCGGTGATCGCGGGATTTCGATTCTCGGCCATTCCATTGAGAAGCGAGAGATGTGTACTTATGGTGACAGAAGTTTACTCTCGCCGTTGTTCGGAAGTCACGTAAAACCGTTGGTCCCGTTGCTGAATAACCATTGGTTCCATGCAACGTAAAAGCTCCATACAAACAAACAAACAACTAGAAGCACAAATAAGTAACGTTTTTCACTAAATGCAGCCCGATAGATAAATGAACCGTCGTTCTTTCAGCGCATAATCACAAGTTAGCAGCGTTCATCAATTTGCATGCTTATTGAGTAATGGGAAGGAAATTCCAATTGATCAGCAAGACTTTCGAAAACCCTCCGATGCTGCACGCATACCCATTTTACCCTGCCCCCCCTTAGCAACCCCCGTCCCCCCCCCCCCCCTACGTCCAAACGTCATCCACCCCACCTCTTTTCTTTCTTCTCCATGTTGAGTAAGAGGCAGCATCAGCAGCAGCTCCTAGTAACATTAAGCGCTAACGTAACTCCATATAGACTGCCGAGGATCGTTTTACTTTGGGCCATTACTGCCGACCGACCTGTATAATACTGTATAATACATCTCCCTGGAAGTCCCTTTAGCTTAGACATTCGCCTCCCTTTTCTCCCCCCTCCCGGCTGCCTATACGCGTAGAGCGGGAGGCCATAAACCATAATAACAACACTTCGTTAAAGGTTACTGCGCCAAAATAACGAAATAACATTTGTGGCCTTCCATCCGAAGAGACATAGAGGAAATGCGTAATAGCAGCAAATAATAGCAAATAATAGCCCCCTCTCATCCGTAACCGGTCATTGGGTGAAGATGGGACAGTGGGAGAGAGATTGGCAGGGGGGAGGGGGTTCAGCGTGGAGACCCGGCCGGTTAAGAGCTTAATAGCTGAGCGTTTAACCTTGATTAGGGTTGTCTCTGCAGGGCCATTCGCGAGTGGTCATCAAAGGGTACACAAAAACAGACATGAAAACATAGGGTTACTATGCTCGGCCCTGCCAGTCCAGCCCGTTTAATTGCATGATTTCTCCAAGCGCTTCTTTTCCCTCAATGCTTCAACGTCTGAGCCCAGGGATCCGCTAGAAGTTCCATTCCTTCTTATTAGAGTAAAGGATTCCAGCAGATGAATAAAGTGCGAGGGCAGGGGGCAAGATTTTACGATCTTCCAGGCAGCAGCCACCTCTAACTCCAATTCCCTTTGCAATTTCGGAACGACTCTTGACGTCCTTTTCTAGTGGCAATGTGATCCGGATAATCGCATAAAAGCTAGTAAGGCGAATAAAGTAAGAAAAAAAAAAGTGGGGTGGGGGTGTGGGGGGGGGAAGGACTGAAAAAAAAGGCGACGCGGTATGCGGAGTGACCATCGCCAAAGATGTAATTGAAGAGCACTTACGGTAAGACTTGTATTTAGACGGTAACAGTGGTCATTCCGTGGTAGTCTCCGGTTGAGTTCCAGGGAGAAGGAAGGCTGTACGGGTGGACATGAGTGGCCCAAAGGGCCTACGAAAATCCTCCAGGGAGATGTTTTATCATGCTTCTCGACATTATCGTCCTTCGGAGGGCGATAGTGGCAATTTTGGGTGTATGGGAAAGTCTCCTATAACAATTTCTTCAATTAAAGTCATCCACGTTTTTACGGAGATCTTATCGAGGGACTTGAGAGGTGGAACTGATTTTATTTGTTGGTGTTTTTGCTCAATGCCGGTGATTTGACGGCAGTTCCTTGGATCCCAAAGGTCAGATTGCGGATGTAATTGAATGGTGTCGTTTGAATTCCCACGTTCAGAATACACACTGGTAAACATGAGTGTATTCACATCTGTGCTTGATTGATGCTCCTGTTAGGTTGCTTTGGCCAATATAGATGTTTATAGTAGCTATAGTAGATGTGCCTCGTTGTTGTCACATTTTGGGAATTTTATCAAAGTAGGCGTTCCTATTTGTTTCTGAGTGTGTCGAAACGAAATTCTCGTATGGTCCAGATTTTTCATGTCTTTTTAGATCTAGTTGTTCGAATCGATGGCTGTCTTCAGCTGTTTCTTTGTTAATCCTGATGCTCAAAATAGAAATTCAAAGGATATTTTTTTAAATTCTAAATCTATTGAATGTCAGTGATTAAATAGTTCCCCTGACGGGATTTACTTGAATTGATTCTCTTGGGTATTTCATTTTACTATACTCACTTTATTATTATTATTATTATTATTATTATTATTATTATTATTATTATTATTATTATTCTTATTATTATTATTATTATTATTATTATATTATTTTATTATTTTTTATTATTATTATTATTATTATTATTATTAATGAAGATGAAACCTATGCCTATGGAACAGGCCCACGGGGACCACTGACTTGAAAATCAAGATTCCAAAGAATATGGTGTTCATTAGGAAGAAGTAAGACGGGGTAAATGGCAATACAGAAAGAAGAGAACCCACTAATTAATAAGGAAAAAAATAAGTTTTTTAATAAATTAACAGCTTGGTGGTTTTCGTATTATGGGCAATAAAAGTCTGTGTATGTATTTTTTGCTTAAAGTCTTATGACTCGTCTCTTACAGTTGTCCTCTTTATTGTTATAATAATGCTAATAATCCCGTTAAGATTAGGCAAAGCATTCATAATCTCTTCATTTTCCAACACCGAATCAGGTCCTTAATTAAAATTATATATGTATAATGTTGTATAATGCTTTACACCTGGCAGGTACTCGTGCTCAGGACATAAATTTTCGCAGGTGTGCCTGAACAGGAATTATTTGACTTGGATTTTAAGTGCGTACTCAGAAAAGTACTGGTGTCCTTTTTGGGGGAATGGCATAAAAAGCAGCCCACAGATTTCACCTGCAAGAACTTGCTGAAGACGAAACCTCTCCATGAAACAATTGCGGTAACTTCTTTTGGTACTTTGAAGAAGCGTTGGTAGATCAAATGAAGAAGAAGAAGAAGAAGAAGAAGAAGAAGAAGAAGAAGAGAAGAAGAAGAAGAAATCCTTTGAGATGATAACCATCAGACAGGGTTTACAAAAGATGACGAGAATGACCGAAATTATTTTGAGTGGGATCCAGATATTGACGATAAAGGTCTGTCTCTCTTTAGTTTCAGATTTTTAGTTGAAAGGGGAAGGGATGGACGGTGGTTAAGATATAATAGCTTGGGGTCTGCGGATGCTGTGGCTGTCTAACCGGCATCACATGAAGGATATTTCCTGCTGTGTTTAGCAGCATCTTGCAGATTTACCAAGTAACTTTATTCCGTTCTTGTAAAGTAAAGTTGCGCATCTCCTCTAAATGGATGATTGACATTTTGTGGAAGATGCATTTGGTGTCTTTTTTTTTTTTTTTTTTTTTTTTTTTGGGGGGGTTGGGGGGGGGGGTTAGCAAAGTAAATGTTGTGCATGTTATTTTGGTCGATGTTACACATTTGTTTAGATATTTTAGCATCGTGGTGTCAACATTTACCCTAAATTACCGATATCATTATATTGACGCAGAGATGAAGACTTACGTGTTTGTTAAAGCGATATTGCACCTTCAAAAACGAGGTATTTTAATTTTACACGCACACACACACACACATTTGTTTATTTGGACACGTTTAACGCAGATTACAAGTATTTAGCGCTGTCGAAATTTGATCATCTTAGGTGATAAGGGAAAATGTTGTCATAATCAGGGAATGACATTTAATAATCGGTGAATGATATTAATTCATTGCTTCGTATGATTACGCTTCATCCAGGATATCGGAAAGAACTCTTCTCTAAATTGCATCATATTTTTTTGCTGCAAATACACTATTTCCTCTCATTCTAATCGTCCTCGTATTTAAAAAAAATACACTTGAAGACCAGTTGCATCCTTATTCGGAAGATGATTTCAAGTAACAAAACGTTATACCAAATACTTCATTGTAGATGGTTAATAAACGTTGAGGACTGAAGCATCCTTTTCGAACGAAATTCAACTTTTTGAATTAAAGAAGTGATATACGGCATCAGTAAAGAGAAAAAAGAGTTTAAAGATGATAAAGGATAGTCTGATAAAGGGCAAAGAAAAGGGGCTAATGAAAGTTTTAAGAAAGAAAAGGCGCATAGTGGATAGAATTGCAGGTGAAATACTGTAACGCCGTGGTTCAATTGCAAAAAGGCAAGAAGGTAAAGTTAGATGATTAACTTTGTGTTGTTGTTTTTTTCAGAATAGTGTATATTGAAAGACGTGCCATTTTCATGAGGAAGTATAAGAGGAAATAGAACAATGTAGTGAGGGAGGTAGAATGATAATAGACTGAAAAGGAAGAGAAGAATACTGGAACAAAGGGAAAACCGATAATTCGCAATAGTCGTGCGACAGGATTAGAGAGAGAGAGAGAAAGAGAGAGAGAGAGAGAGAGAGAGAGAGAGAGATAAGAGCGAAGCCAAAATGGGGCGGTAATTGTCCTTCCTCGCAATCCCCTATTATTCCTCCGAAGAAGAATCATCGGTCAGATCTGGCGGTGGGTATTTACGTGGGTATTTACCCTGCCGCCTTGTGTCACACCAGTGGCCATTTCCTCGGCCGTGACACGCCCTCCGGGATCGGAGTTTGAAAACGTTTGGTGCCTCCTCTTCCACCAGGTCGACCTTTAATTGCACCTTGCATTCAACTACTCTCTCACGGATCCTACGGTGTATCCGTCAAGGATTCTTTCCGATAATCGGAGTCATTAGGATTCCCTTAGGAGTGGGGCAATCAGGAATCGCCTCCGGTCCGTCACTGCGGAAGGGGCATCTTGTGTGGCAGTCCGCTGAAGTCTTAACTCGAGGGAAGGGAGATTCGACGCCGCAGACAATGGTGGTTCTCGAGATTTCATTGTTTTGTCGAAGTCTTTTCTTTTTCATGACAGTTTCTAAATTTGAGTGACAGCCGTGATTTTCGTTTCTTTTACGATTATAAATCAGAGTTGGCAATGATTCAATCTGATTTAATCAAGTGATTAAATAATTGATTTTTTCATTAAAATAATCATGATTCATATTTTTTTTATTTGAAAGCAATGAAATTGAAAAATGTGGTTTGCAGGTTAATGAAAACTTGAGCATAACTGTCCTGCATCTATTTATGTTGATATAATAAAAAATGCAAGTACATACTTTAGGCCAGAACTGGAAACCTAAAAAATAAATCAATAGTAATTCTGTCATAAAATACATTTTGAGGGGAAAAAAAAGGATTGAAAAAACATCTTAACAAATCAAAAAAAACCAAATGAATAAAAAAAAATCAAATAAATCTCTGATTTGTTAATGTTTTTTTAATTTTTTCTAAATAGAAAAAATCACCAACCCCGTTATAAATTCAGCTGCAAAGGATTCGTTTGATTATTGTTATTGATGAGAAAATCCTCCTTATATGGTTATACTTTAGAATGGTCCACTCATCTTAATGGGTTTCACTAGTCAGCGGTTCATGGTCATAACCTTAAGGGACATGTTTGTTGTTGCATCGATTTCCAGGTGAGATTATTATTATTAACCAAACAAAAACTTCTTTCAGTTTTCTTCTGAAGATTGAAAAAGAAACCCACAAATTCAATTTGTAACTTGTTTACTTCTAAGTATTTACATTAGTTTTACTCCACACTCGAGTACTTTCAGGCCCTTCTGTGGCCCATTCTCAAGAGATGTTTGGGATGTTAGCCTGGGTCAAGGCCCAGCAGTCTTCTGGAACTTCTTCTCGTTGTGCTGTCATTTATGCGATGGCTGTTCTGGTTTTCTTGAGAGTTGCCAATTCCCCTCTTGTCGCTCTGATATCCTGAGCTGATGGTCAATGGAATCACCCTTGTGGTAAGGGTGTGGTCACCGAAAGTCTGTTGCGGCAGGAAACCTAATCTCCAGGTCAGCAGGGTCAATCTTAGCTTCTTTAATACAAAGCTCGGCTTATGGGATCTTCTGAGGTAAACCTTTGTTTCCTTCAATTACTTTGATCTCTCTGATAAGCGCTTCTACTACCCTCCTGTGACTAATTTTGTTGCTTTTGTATATAAGCCTACTGTTTTTGAAATCCATCCTATGGTCATTTTCCCAACAATGTCTAGCTATAGCACTCCCCTGAGAGTTAAGCTGTACTGCCCTTCTATGTTCTTGGACTCTAGTCCTTATTCCCCTACCTGATTCCCCCACATATTCTGTCTCCACAATTATGCAATTGATTATATATACCCCGCTACATCATCTGTATTACTGTCTTCTCCTTCCAATTTATTTTTACATACTTTGTTTTTTAAAGTATTATCAAATGTATATACAAAATTTATATTGACTTTCTTTCATTTTTGAAGTGATTTGTTTCATTTTAGGCATAAAAGGGAGGGCAACTATTTCTTGTTTTCTTTATTCCATGTACTCTCTACATTCGCTCTGTAAAATATATTTTTCTAGCTTTGTTGAGGGTGCCCTTTTCTGAACATTCGGGTATGCTAATGCATCGAAGCTTTTATCGATGTAATTTATTTCTTGCTCTATCTTGCAAGGGTCACACGTTCTCATTGCCCTAAGAAATAAAACGTGTTAGAACCCCTATTTTATATCATGACTATATATAAGGGTCTAACAGGTTTATTATTAGGGGCAATGAGAACGTGTGACCCTTGCAAGATAGAGCAAGAAATAAATTACATCGATAAAAGCTTCGATGCATTAGCATACCCGGAATGGTTCAGAAAAAGGGCACTCAACAAAGCTAGAAAATACAGAGCGAATGTAGAGGAGTACATGGAATAAAGAAAACAAGAAAATAGTTGCCCTCCCTTTATGCCTAAAATGAAACAAATCACTTCAAAAATGAAAGAAAGTCATATATTTGTATATACATTTGATAATACTTTAAAAAACAAACGTATGTAAAAATAAATTGGAAGGAGAAGACAGTAATACAGGATGATGTAGCGGGGGTATATATAATCAATTGCAATAATTGTGGAGACAGATATGTGGGGGAATCAGGTAGGGGAATAAGGACTAGAGTCCAAGAACATAGAAGGGCAGTACAGCTTAACTCTCGGGGAGTGCTATAGCTAGACATTGTTGGGAAAATGACCATAGGATGGATTTCAAAAACAGTAGGCTTATATACAAAAGCAACAAAATTAGTCACAGGAGGGTAGTAGAAGGTGCGCTTATCAGCGAGATCAAAGTAATTGAAGGAAACAAAGGTTTTACCTCAGAAGATCCATAAGCCGAGCTTTGATATTAAAAGAGCTAAGATGACCCTGCTGACCTGGAGATTAGGTTTCCTGCCCACAGACTTTCGGTGACCACACCCTTACCACAAGGGTGAATTCCATTGACCATCAGCTCAGGATATCAGAGCGACAAGAGGGGATTGGCAAACTCTCAAGAAAACCAGAACAGCCATCGCATAATGACAGCACAACGAGAAGAAGTTCCCAGAAGACTGCTGGGCCTTGACCCAGGCTAACATCCCAAACATCTCTTGAGAATGGGCCACAGAAGGGCCTGAAAGTACTCGAGTGTGGAGTAAAACTTAATGTAAATACTTAGAAGTAAACAAGTTACAAATTGAATTTGTGCTTTCTTTTTCAATTATTATTATTATTATTTTTTTTTTTCTTTTGCTCTGTCACAGTCCTCCAATTCGACTGGGTGGTATTTATAGTGTGGGGTTCCGGGTTGTATCCTGCTCCTTAGGATTCCATCACTTTTCTTACTATGTGCGCCGTTTCTAGGATCACACTCTTCTGCAGAGTCCATGGAGCTACTTCAGCGTCTAGTTTTTCTAGATTCCTTTTCAGGGATCTTGGGATCGTGCCTAGTGCTCCTATGATTATGGGTACGATTTCCACTGGCATATCCCATATTCTTCTTATTTCTATTTCAGATCTTGATACTTATCCATTTTTTCCCTCTCTTTCTCTTCAACTCGGTGTCCCATGGTACTGCGACATCAATGAGTGATACTTTCTTCATGACTTGTCAATCAACGTCACGTCTGGTCTATTTGCACGTATCACCCTATCTGTTTCTGATACCATAGTCCAGAGGATCTTTGCCTGATCGTTTTCTATCACTCCTTCAGGTTGGTGCTGTACCACTCATTACCTTACCTTAACTTACAGACCTTACATCTTGTTTCGGGTTGCCCCAGGTCCCTCAGTGTGAGGCACCTCTAATGTCTACCAGAGAGTTGCTAGTACATCTTCCGGTATATTTTGCATCTTCCAATCTTGGATGGTTCTGGGATGCAGTTTAGATATTTGTCGAGCTTATTCTTAAAACACATCTACGCTCACTCCTGATATATTCCTCAGATTGAGCTGGCAACGCATTGAATAGACGCTGCATTATCGATGCTGGTGCGTAGTGGATTAATGTCCTGTGTGCTTTCCCTTATTTTTCCTGGTATAGTTTTGGCACTATTAATCTACCTCTGCTTGCTCTTTCTGATATTTTTAGTTCCATGATATTTTATTTTCTGCTATTTCCTTCTATCTGTTCCATGCCTGAATGATCATGTAGCGTTCTCTTCTTCTCTAGACTATATAATTTTAAGAATTGTAGTCTTTCCCAGTAGTCTAGGTCCTTAACTTCTTCTATTCTAGCTGTAAAGGACCTTTGTACACTCTCTATTTGTGCAATATCCTTTTGATAGTGTGGGTACCATATCATATTGCAATATTCAAGTGGACTACGAACATATGTTTTATAAAGCATAATCATGTGTTCAGCTTTTCTTGTTTTGAAGTGCCGTAACAACATTCCCATTTTTGCTTTACATTTTGCCAACAGAGTTGCTATTTGATCATTGCATAACATGTCCTATTCATCATCACACCAAGGTCTTTAACCGCTTCCTTATTTGTGATGGTCTCATTATTAGGTCCCTTATATGCATATAGCTTCTTTCTCTGTCTCCATAATTTATTGATTGATTCAAATTATCAGAGTTAAATACCATCCTATTTTACCTCTGCCCAATCATATACTTTGTTAAGGTCTCTTGTAGAGCGTTCCTATCTTCATCACAAGTAATTCTCTACTTATTCTTGTGTCATCTGCGAAACTACTCACTACCGAATCCTTCACATTATTGTCTATGTCTTCAATCATAATAACAAACAGTATTGCAGCTAACACCGTACCTTGCGGCACACCGGATATTACCTTGACTTCATCCGATTTCTCGTCGTTTGCAATAACTATCTGTTTCTGTGTGTAAAAAATTCTTTTAACCATCTTCCTATTTATCCACGATATTGTGTTTTCTAATTTTCTTCGCTAATATATTATGGTCTACTTTATCAAAAGCTTTTGCAAAGTCTAAATAAACCACATCTGTTTCATTTTCCGCTTTTCATATTTTTGAAATGTTCTCACGGTGGACTAACAGTTGGGTTGTGTACTTTTTTCCGGGTACGAACCA
This sequence comes from Macrobrachium nipponense, assembly GCF_015104395.2. NCBI lineage: Eukaryota > Metazoa > Arthropoda > Malacostraca > Decapoda > Palaemonidae > Macrobrachium > Macrobrachium nipponense. Next base: position 48,035,147 of record NC_061097.1, on the reverse strand, counting down.
TGTTGTCCTTTATTAAACAAATTATTTTTTATTAAATGTTTTTCATAATATTTTTCTTCATTACCATTTCATACACTTTCATAATATGTGATGTTAGACTCACAGGCTATAATTACTTGCTCTAGTCTTGATCCACTTTTGAAAGTAGGGGTAATATATGCTAATTTGTGCTCATCATAAATCTTGCCTGTGTACTACTTTGTCTTAATAATATTGCAAGTGCTTTGCGATAGAATGAACTACTTTCTTAACAAAAGATAGCAGGAATTCCATCAGGCCCTGCAGCAGCTCCATTTTTTAATTTCATTAATAGCCTGCACAATATCAGCTTCATTAATATCTATGTCAGCTAAAATATTCACTATTTTCATCCCTTACTTCTATATCATATCTTCATTATCTATTCTAGGGGTGAATCTCTCTTATATCGTTCTGCCAGTATGTTGCAAATTTCCTTTTTTTCATTCGTTAATCTCCCTTCAATTCTCAGAGGGCCTATTTCTATTCTTCTTTTATTCATCTTCTTCGCATATGAGTATAATAGCTTGGGGTTTTGCTTGATATTTAAGGGTTTTTTCTTCCAAGTCCCGTTTTCATTTTCTTTTGATTGTATAATCTTTTGTTTCTGCATTTTCTATCTTACTTTTTAGTTCTATAACTTTCCATGCATTTTTTTCTTTTGCAAGACCTTTTTCCACTTTCGATTTTCTGGAACAAGATCCTTCTGTCTCTTGGTATGCATGAATGATGTTACTTTTCTTCTTCGGTATATATTTTCCACTATTTTCTCCAATATTTTATATAATAATCTCGTATTTGACCCTTATGTCATCACTTACGAAAATGTTATCCCAATCTTTGTTTAATTTCTTCATTAATTTCTGACCATTTTATCTTTTTACTGTAGAAGTGTATTTTCCATATCCTTCCCACTTTTTCATTTCTTGCTTATCTCTATTTTCTTTCACTTGCTTGGAATGTAACTGTACTTGACTAGTGACATTATGGTGTGAAATATTCGCATTATAAACTATTATTTCTTTAACATAATTCATCTCGTTCACAAATACTAGGTCTAAAGTATTTTCCTTTCTTGTTGGCAGGTGATTTATTTGTTGAATGTTGTATTCTAGTAGCATATCTAATAGCTTTTCAAATTGCCTCTTATCTTCTGCACTACTATTACTCTCTTTTTTATATGTATAGTACAACCACAATCTCCTATTCGTTCTTTCCATTCTACGAAAGGAAAGTTGAAGTCACCAGATAGGAGAATAGTCCAGTCCTTGTGATTTCTACATATATCATCCAACTTTTTCAATTATTAAGTCAAACTCTTTAGTATTAGGAGGTATATATATTACTATGTTCATCAATTTTCAGATTCAAATTCTACGCTATTAGTTCACATTCTGAGTTACTATATTTCTCATATTTTTTATTTTCCTTGTTTTTGTGTCTTTCCCATATATTGCGGTTCCCCTTGATTCCTATTTTTCTATCTGATCTATAAGTTTGGAACCCTTTTATTTGATCATCATTCCCAGTCTCTTGGGAATACCAGGTTTCACTTATATTCATTATATCTATTTTCTTTTCATTTTGGTTAGTTCTTCTAAGTACTCTATTTTTCTTTTTGAGTTACTCGTAACTAAAACTGCGCATTCATCACTATGATGGTTTGCGTGTTTTCTCCTTCATTTAATACTGGTAGTAATAAGGATTTTCCCATGTCTCTTTCCGTGTTCTGGTATGTTGTTCTTTTTTTTTTTCATTTCCAGAAATTCTGACATTAAAAAATCCAACTTTTTCCATAATATTTGATCTTCCTTCATCATAATTATTCATTTTGTGTCTGCAAGGTAGCTGATGTTTCTTGCACAGGCTCCAGTGGAGGGCTTTTGCCACTGAATCATGCCTCTTTTTGTGCTTGTTCTGTGCAAGTGCCGGGCATTCGCTTTTGCTATGTTTGGATAGGTTTCATTTTTCGTATTGCACTCCTACATATGGGAGAGATGTTATTTCCGTCTATCGTCTTTGAATTATCTGGTTCTTAGGGCCTGATCTTGTGCCGCTGTTATCATTCCTTCAGTTTCCTTCTTTAGCTCTCCCCTCTGTAGCCATTGCCAATTGTCATCGCTGGCTAGTTCTTTAGTCTGTCTCGTGTATTGTCCGTGCATTGGTTTGTTGTGCAGTCCTCTGTTTCTGTTTGTCATTCTCCTGTCTCTGTATATTTCTGGGTCTCGTCTACTTTTATTAGTCCTTCTTCCCATGCACTCTTTAGCCACTCGTCTTCACTGGTTTTCAGATATTGCCCCATGCTCGTCGTCGATGTTGACGCAGTCCTCTATACTAGTAGTCCTCTCCCTCCTTCCTTTCGTGTTATGTATAGTCTGGTCCGTATTTGCTCTTGGTGTAGTGCTTTGTGTATTGTCATATGTTTCCTGGTCGATCTATGCTGCAGAGTTCTGCCTTCGTCCATTCCACTAATCCTGCGCTGTAATCTGATTACTGGCACTGCCCATGTGTTTTATGGCTTTTATCATATTTCCGGCGTTGAGTTTTGACTTGAGTATCGCCTTGAGTCTCTGCATATATTCTTTGCTGATCGTGCCTTCATCTCTTGGTGTTTTATATCCCCTCCTTCATTATTCCCAGGTATTTGTATCCTGTCTCATCTATGTGTTTGATGTTGCTCCCATCTGGTAGCTTTATCCCTTATTATATTATATATTATTATTATTATTATTATTATTATTATTATTATTATTATTATTATTATTATTATTATTATTATTGAGTAAGCTAGCCTAGGTTAGATTTCAGATGTTAAGATGTTTTAATATTTCTTGCAGAGTGAAGCTATACATATGTATTATTATTGATTTTTTTTATGGTTCTATTTTTCTTTTCGGAAAGAGTGGCTCCAGAAAGTGTTATTTATCCGTATCGGCAGTTTACGTGGGATAAGGTCATTCCCCCCACCCACCCCCCACGCCTCCCCAAGACCGCTTTCCATGCAAGGGTTTGTTCGTAGTTTCATGTGTGACTCATAGTTGCGGTCACCCAACCATGAACTGGACAAAGCCAGTGGTGCCGCACTGCGCTTTTCTCAAGACCAGGGGCTTATTATATTTGACATTGCAAAAGGAAGCTAAAAATTCGATTTAAATCTGATTCATTCACTACAATAGATAGATGAATTCCCTCTACTACTACTATAACTATTATGATAATAGTAATGATCCCCGTCGGGGAGTAGTGCCATCAGTGCACCTCACGTGGTGCTCTGTAGGCATTACTTGAGGTTCTTTGCAGCGTCCCTCCCTCCCCTAGCTGCAACCTTTTTCGTTCCTTTTACTGTAACTCCGTTCATATTCCCTTTCTTCCATATGACTTTTCACCCTCTCTCCCAACAATTGCTTCAAACTGCAACTGCTTTGAGGTTTTCCTCCTGTTACACTTTTCAGACCTTCTTAATTGTCATTTTCCCTTTCAGCGCTGAATGACCTCATAGGTTCCAGGGCTTGGCCTTTGACCTAACTTCTATATTCTATTAGACTCTATTCTATTCTAATAATATAATAATGATAATAATCCCCAAAAAAAATAAAAAAAATTTGTGTCTCAAAACTGACTAAAATTCTTCGGTAAGAATTCTGATGAACAAAAACCACTGATTTCCTGATAGTCGAAATGCCAATACCAATAGAGACTGTCTTGAGAATATATATTTATATGTGTGCGTGTAAGAAGTCCTTCTCTTTAAAGGACTTCTTGGAAGAAGGGATGCTCTTGTTAGCATCGGCGGATCAGTATCATTTTGTTTTTCTTGGGTTTAGTTTCTTTGACTACTACTGATGATGTTATTGATGGTAACGTTTGTAATAATAATGAATATATTTTTTGTTTAATGTGAACTGTTCTGAGAATGTTAAGGGTTTTAGAGTTTCTTGATGTAAAGTGTACAATAATAATAATAATAATAATAATAATAATAATAATAATAATAATAATAATAATGACGACTACAGTGATCATGCCAGTGTTGATTACACTGAAGACAATGATAGTTTCCCTAGAACCTGCAAGCAGTAATATATTAATTTGTAACTTCACACAAGAACCTATATCCTGTATTCCACAACACTTTAACCTCACATAAGCTTGCATTTGCTCGAACACACACACACACACACACACACACGCACACACATGCATCCACTTGGCGAAGTCACCCACTTGAGGAGGACTGCATACAGACCAACGTCAGTCTATAAAGTCGGTTAACGATAGTTAGCTCGTGTCTGGATCGTGTTTCACTAAGAGGTCGTAAACGACAGGCGCGTGAGAAATCACGAGGCTATTGAACATGAGAGAAATCTCGGGGGTTATTGAACAAGAGGGGATATGGGCCAAGGGCGGAGGAGGAGGAGGAGGAGGAAGAGAATTTGGGGGATGCTGGACGGGCCATCTGTTTGCAGGTTAGTCGATGAAGTGCAGTTGAATGGCCCCTAGTCAGGGAAGCGTCTCTGATGTAAAGGGATAGGCAGACAAGTGCACCGATAGACTAGAAGGCTAGAAGGCAATAATGTGTTTGGGCTAAATAATATATATTCTCGCATTACAAAAGGAATTTTGGTAGTTGCAAATTAAAGCAAATTAGCACGAGACATCAGTGTCGATTGCCGCCATAGTAAAAAATGGTATTATGGGACAAAAACAAAACACACAAATAAAATGAAATGAATTAAATTTACAGTCGGGTAATAAATAAGAGAAATGAAGGGAAAAAGGATGCTAGTCACATACATTGAAAAAAGGGCAGGGTAAGCTGTCATCCAAGTAGGAGGATACAAATCATGACGCAGGCATTTCAAAAGAGAGAGAAAAAGAAAAAGAATGATCTGATATAAGCAGATAAGCAACATGAAAAAGGACAGAAAGAGGAAAAAAAAAACCACGAACGTTCGTGGAAAGTGCAAACGCGATCATGGACAGAGAGAGAGAGAGCACTAAAATTTTTGTTATGATACTGTTCCTAATGATTCTGGTACCCTGTACCAGATTAAATATCAGTATTTATCTTCTTTTAACGCCGAGCCCAGTGTGTTTTTCTTTCATCTCTGAGTCAAGGGTCGTATAATGATGCCGTTAATGAGCAAACAGGTCATTAATAAGAGGAAGGCCTCTCGTTGGAGAACAAAAAGTAATAACTAGGGACGAGGGAAATAAATGAATTGCCTGTGGGTGGGTGTCCTATGGAAGTAATTGTAGGACAAAAGGAAATTAAACAGTTCAGGAAGAGTTGTAGGGCGGCCTTATCGAATGAGTGAAAGATTACCTTCTTCGAGCAGTGACAAGTTTATTAGGCAAATTATAAGGTATTCTTTGGTGTTTACTGGAAAAAAAAAGTATCTTGTGGTTCTTCAGGTTTGGCAGTTCGTGTTATTGTTTTGGTGTTAGTGCTTAACACACACACACACACACTCACATATATATATTTAGGGAACAAGACCACAGCAGATGGTCGAAAGCTATAAGTTCCTGTACAAGAAATATATATTTAAACTACAGAAGGATTTCACATCATTGTGATTGTATCCCCATATATATTATAGAATATATATATATATATATATATATATTATATAATATATATATAGATAGATATATATAGATAGATATATATAGATGGATATAAAATATATATATTTATATATTATATATATATATATATACATATAACATATATATAGATAGATATATATATATAGATAGATATAAATATATATATATATATATATATATATATATATATATATATATATATATATATATATATATATGTATGTTTTTTGTTGTGTGTGTGTGTGTTTTGTGTTTGGGTGTGTGTGTGTGTGGTATTCACCTACATGTTCTTTTTTTTTTACGAATTTCTTCAACAGAAATTCCATTTTTTTTTTATTATAGGCTATAACCTGTGGAATTTTCGTTCTTGGAAGATAGGTATCCGTTCAACATTCATTATGACAGATAACTTTTCCAGTCAAAAATAAAGGTCAGAAGATTTACATTTTTTGACAGGAAAAAATGTGATCCGTTGAAACTCGGTAAAGCTGTTCTATTCTATCTAAAAATTATGTTAATTTTTATATATTCTTTATAAAATGGACAATATTTTAACATTATTAGTGTACCCCTCGTTGCATGAATAGCTCAAGTTCTATTTTTTATAACATAGCAGTTTGTAATAATATTTACATACTGCAAATTTCGTAAAGTAGGACTCATTATTATAACAGCCAATCAACAAAATTCAAACAAAAAACAGTGAATCTTGATATACTTTATTATGTGGATTTCTTCATTGGGTTGTATTTTCATGTTTATCGTTAATCATCTGACACCATTGTTTGAATGCCAGGCAGCTTCTAGAATGATCTAGACGCAATAAGGAACCGAAGAAGCGCTGACATAAAAGCGACCTGAATGTTTGTATATACGAAATGGCGTTAGGTGCTGTGAACGCACAGTTCTTAAGAATACTTGTTGATGTTATTCTTGCTTCTTTTTAATTTCCCTGTAGGTACGTATACATACGCGAGGAATGGCTGCATATCATTATATATACACTATATATATACTATATATATATATAAATATATATATATATATATATATATATATATATATATATATATATATATATAGATAGATATATAGATATATACAACATACTTATATATACACACACATATATATATATATTATATATATATATATATATATATCTATATATATATATAGTATAAGTATATAATATATATATATCTATATATTTATACTATATATATATATATATATATATATATATATATATATATATATATACATATATTAGATTGCTATTGCAAAACTGACACAAAGAAACAATCCTCACAAGACGTCACGTCGCAATAACGACGAATTGATAAAAAAAATAAATAAATAAATAAAAAATGGCGGGGGTTTTGTTTAGGGACTTACGACAATATGAGATCCATTTTAACCATTAAATGCCGTGTGTTAAAACCCCCGCCTTCAACTGCGCAGACGACCAAACAAACACGCGAGAAAATCATTTTTTTTCTCTTTTTCTCCTCTCCTCCCGTTTTGAAAAAAACACCCCGCCACCTATCATTCCTGTAATCATTTATTACAGGACATATGGAGCGGTGTTACGGGGGGGCCATTCCTTCTCCCGCTTCTAATATTCTGGGTTCTGGGAGGTGAGGTGGAAAGAGGGAGTAGTACGTGAGGAGGGGGTCGTGGGGGGGGGGGGGGGCGGGGGGGGGGGGGGGGGGGAAGGAGGCGCCTGTCTGTAAAAGACTAGTAGGACACTCAAGTCAGGATGGGTGGGTGGGTGTCCTATCTAGGATTCAGATGGTGAGGTTACCTAGTGGCTGAAGTCTTTACTATATGTCTAGTTGTATCATTGTTGTTCTTTACGATCGTGTAATATTACGTTTCTAATTATTATTATTATTATTATTATTATTATTATTATTATTATTATTTTATTATTATTATTATTATTATTATTCTTTATAGTTACGTAAAATATAGCATATCTCAGATTTGTAATACTGCCGTTTATTTTTGAAGATAAATAAAGAGAAAACTTCAGTGGTTTACAAGTTTCTGGAAAATTGGAGTAGATAAGAGACAGAAGTTTCAGATTCACTCACGTGCAAGGAAGCCGAGAGAGAGAGCAGAGAGCTGAGAGAGAGAGAGAGAGAGAGAGAGAGAGAGAGAGGTGGAGACCGGTGCTCAGTTTAGTGTGCATAGGGTTGAACTAAAAGAAAGAAAAGAGATTGAGTTGTTACACTGTGTGAGAGAAAGAGAGAGACTTCATTTACTATTTATCCAAGAGGTTATGTGTTACTGGACATATTTTTTTAAACCAATCACACACTGGAATGTGAAGTCTAATTGAAAAAGTAAGTCTATTATTGAATATAAAATATACTTTTTTTCAGAGTGCATTTAACACGGCTTTGGGATGGAATTAAGTCATTTTATTATTAGGACCCAAACCCTAATATGATCAGCTGAACTTATTATTGTAACAAATAGTTGATCCCATTGATTTCTGTTTGTTGTTTTAATATATATATATATATATATATATATATATATATATATATATATATATATATATCTATATATATATATATATATATATATATATATATTATGTATATATATATATATATATACCTATATATATTATATATATCCTATATATATATAATATCCCCTATATATATATACTATATATATATATATATATATATATATATATATATATATATATATATATTACTCGTGTTTAATTTTCGTCAAGGGTGTTATGTAGGCCTTAGTCTTTTTCTAAACGTACAGAGATAAAAATTAAACCTTACCAACTACGATGGAGTTGTTTGCATAATTTTTATTAATATTCTCATGGTTGCTGGTACGAGTGCTCATCCTCAGCAAATTACGAAAAAATATCTTTCAGGACAATCGAGGATTTGATCGTTTAGCCAACTCACCGTGAACGTTGCACATGAGGTATTTTTGTATAGATTAATAAAACCTTACCTATTTTTCAAGTCGCGCTGAAAGAGCAGACAATTATAAAATATATAAGTCTTCATCATTCGCAGGTGTTTATAACCGTTATAATCTATACTTTCTTTATGGTTAAACAGAATAATTGACCTCGCTAATTGTAACAAACGAAACCTATAGTTTCTTTGAGGCTAAACAGAGTAATTGACCTCGATAATTGCCCAAAAAACCTGAGAGATTGGAAGGCATCGGTGCGAAAATCGATCTATAATTCTCACTTGTTAATTGGCCGCCAGGCGCCAGGTGCTATCATTTCTTCACCCTTCCTCCCGGGAATCGTGTTATTAAGATATTTTGAGTTGTTTTTCGCATTCTCTTTTCTTATGGCGTTTATCGCCTCATTGACAGTGAAGGAATGCATAAGTAAAACGAAATTAGATTGTTTTCTTCTGATCTTCATAGTACTCTTTCTGAAATAGATGGTCTTTGGCTGAAAGTTAATTGAATATTTTTATGCTGGACGGCCATCGAACACCTTTCAACATTAACTACTCTTGTAATGACCATTCACATTCCTCCTCTCAAATGTTCATTTTATTCTCGATGAAAAACCTTCTTGTGATGGTTCTTCGTACTTTTCTCAGACAACATTATGTCAACATTCATTTGAACCTTTCTCCTATTAAATGTGCGTGCCATGAATATCATCATGCTTCTCCCATATGATCTAATGCTAAATATGTTTGTGAGTATAATGTTCATTGCACTCTTTGCAGAATCATTGCTATTATGCAAAACATTCATTGCAGGCGTAGCAGAATAATTATCATGCAAGACATTCATTGCACTATTTATAGAATAATTGCCTTATGCAAATCATTCATTCACTCTTTGCAGAATAATTATTATGCAAAACATTCATTGCACTATTTGTAGAAGAATTGTTATTATGCAAGACATTCATTGCACTCTTTACAGAATAATTGCTATCATGCAAATCATTCACTGCACTCTATTCACAATAATTGATATTATGCAAAACATTAATTGCATTCTATGAGGAATAATTGATATGATGCAAAACATTCATTGCACTCTATGCAGAACAATGGCTATTTTGTAAAACATTCACTGCTTCATTGCACTCTTTAGAGAATAATTAATATTATGCAAAACATTCGTTGCAATCCTCTGTGATTAAAAGCTGTTAGGTGGAACTTTCATTGCACTCTACTCAGAGTGATTTGGTCAAACTCATGACTTGCAGTTGGTTTCGTTTTCCTGAGATCACGTCTTAAACAATCTTATCTCGACTTCAGTCATTGTTGTCAGATATTTCACTTATTTTCACAGTTTTTAAGCTCATTTATTTTATCCCATCTTCTGTTAGTGTTTTGTTCTATCTTTTATTTACTTATTTGTGTATTTGATGTTTGTATCTATTGATGAATGTATACTCTTTACATATTTTATTTTATGTTTAATGTTCTTAACTAATGCATATTCTGCTTTCATTTATTGTCTTCAGTTGTAATCCGCTATTAGTATTTTATATTCCTATGTTATTACATGTATTCTTTGGTATCTTTATTTTTTCTTTCTCCACGTTTGGCATTCGTACACTATGAAGGCCTCTTAGGAAGGCATTCCTGTCCTCCGACGTGTTCCATAATAATAATAATAATAATAATAATATAATTATAATGATAATAATAATAATAATAATGATGGAGAAACTATTCCACAATTATGTAAATGTACATATATTTAAATTTAAAAATAATATATTTAATTTTTTTATTTTAAATATAAGTATGTACATTTACATAACTGTGGATTTGTTTCTCCATTTGAAGACTCGTGGTACTATGAAGATTTTTAAGAATAATAATAATAATAATAATAATAATAATAATAATAATAATAATAATAATAATAATAATAATAATACTAATAAATACTAATGAATAATAATAATAATAATAATAATAATAATAAGAAGGATATGGGATATGCCAGTGGAAATCGTACCATAATCATAGGAGCACTAGGCACGATCCCAAGATCCCTGAAAGGAATCTAGAAAAACTAGAGGCTGAAGTAGCTCCAGGACTCATGCAGAGAGTGTGATCCTAGAAACGGCACACATAGTAAGAAGAGTGATGGACTCCTAAGGAGGCAGGATGCAACCGGAACCCCACACTATAAATACACCAGTCGAATTGGAGGACTGTGATAGAGCAAAAAAAAAAAAAAAAAAAAAAAAAAAAAAAAAATAATAATAATAATAATAATAATAATAATAATAATAAACTGCACCAGACTGACATTTCTTGTTACTTTTCCTCATAATACAAAAACTGAATCATAATTTTATATTCTAACAATAAATCTTGATACTGTAAAAGCGGTAGACGTTATACAGGTAATTGTCGTTCCCAGTTTGATAGGAAGGTAATTTAAAACAAACAACGTTCTCCTCGTTGCATTATTTTCCCTTCCTTTTGTTCAATGATGCAAACTTCAGCAATAGACGTTTTTAATTATTTATTTATTTTACATAATTGAACATATGTATATATTGTTATATACATACGTATGTATGTTTGTATGTAATTATGTATACATGTATGTAAACAAAAAGGAGGCTTTTGTTTGAAAAGTATCGTGTTGTATTATATACTATGACCTTGTATCAGTAGGTAACGTAAGACATTTTCCAGTCAAAATAAGACAGTATACCAACAAACGAAGCCAGCTGTGTTATAAGAAAATCCTTTGGGAGGACAAATAACAGCCACCGCAGTCATCATCATCATAACCGCCTTAAGAAAATCACGCTGACCATTATTATCATCGATAACTGGAAACTCTTAACAAAACACCAACATTAATTCCCACGAAAATAACAACATGGACTCTCTGTGTTGGGTCCTTATCGTCCAGAAGAACTCGTGGCCCCTCGTCCATTTCCAAATACTGCTCCTGTAATTAAGAAGGCGTCAAGGAGAGACCAGAAGGACCACGTCTTTGCGGTCCAAATGAGGGCTGTTGGGGGCTGTTGGACCTCTGAAAACTGCCACTTAGCTCTCATCAATTTATTGCCACTGCGTTTAACAACTGTCAATGGCGGCATCTGGTCCTTAAGTCTCCAGTCTCTGGTAGAAGAAGAAGAGGAGGAGGAGGAAGAAGAAAAAGAAAAGGAGAAAGAAGAGGAGGAGGAGGAGGAGGAATAGCAGGAGGGGGAGGAGGAAGAGGAAAGGGTTGCGTCTGTGTGTGTGTGAGAGAGAGAGAGAGAGAGAGAGAGAGAAACTCTAGGACCAAAAGGATATAACATTAATGATGATGATGACGATGATGGGAGTGGCGTGTGATGATGGAGATGGAGGTAGTAGAAGTTGAAGATGCTTGTGTTTTTGGAGTCGATGATGATGATGATGTTTACGAAGGAGATGGAGAACCTGCAGTGACTATTTCGTTGCCGCCGCCGCTGTTGTCCTTAGCTAAAGACGACGGCAGTTTCCACCGGTTCTCTTTCTGCTCCTTTTAAAGGATAGTTCATCTCTGCTGATGCCCATTATTTATCTTTGCAGGTGATGTATGTTCGGGAAGCTTTACATCTCGGGTTCATGCCCCGGGGGCCATTTGCATTATACCCAGGACACCTTCGGTGTTTTCACAGATTCAGTGGTTGGGTAATGTTTGGCAATAGTGCGTTCATTTTTATGAGGATATAATTTGTTTCGGCGTTCAGTATCTTGGGTTGCTGTATTTCTATGCTTATGTGCTGCGGCCGCTGTAAGGTAGGTCAGTGGGTCTTCTTCTTTCTCGTTTAGGGTAGAATTAACAAATGGAATAAAATACATTGGGAGAAAGGTTGTGCGTAATAAAGAATGAATGACATGTTATCATGTAGTTCTTAAGTGTTTAGGAATTTTGAGTCTTTATGAGAGCAATTTTAATAATGGTTGGATATTAGGCCGATAGAGATAACCAAGTGATAGTTCTTTTAGTTAAATAAATTCCATAAAAGCAAATGAATGACAATCGACTCCAGTAACAGAAAATCAAGTACAGGTTCTTTTAGGCCGAATTTTTGTGAGGTAACCGGGTGTTATTGGGGAGTTGACCTACACCTATACTACACTCCTGTTTCCACGCTTACCCCCAGTGTTTGAAATTTCCCTCTCTTCAAGGAAAGAGAGGGTATCCGGTGTGTTTATTCCCAGTCAACTAAAGCATCACTTAACGATGGTTTCATAAATAGTTTTAAAAGAGCCCCTTAGCATTTGCAGGTATTTGTATATACTATGTATACTACGTTAAATAATATTAATAGCATGACTAATTTTACTTAACAGGTTTGCAAGTGTGTGTGTAGAAATATCAATTCATACACTGGCTTGCACACATACATGCCCCCAATATGGATATATATATAATATATATATATATATATATATATATATATATATATATATATAATATTGTGTATATATATGTATATATATAATGTATATGCATGTGTGTATATACACATACATTATATATACATATATACACACTTTTAAAAATCCTTCATAGAAACTATTTGATAAATCAGGAACTACTTCTAAACATCCGTTGAAAGTTTTGTTATTGAGAACCCTCACCTCACCAGACGTGACCTGTGACCTGGTTACCGTGTCATGTCTCATAAACTTGCTATTTGCTTATTGCACAACCGTATGGGGTTCACCTGAAGTAAATTCTGATTATCATCTCGTATTATTGTTCTGGATACACGCGACATGCGCTTCAATTGTTTGTTCGACGTTTTAGACTTATTTTTCAGTTATAAATTCCTGCGATGAGATTGTACGAATTCAGCTCATTATTATTATTATTATTATTATTATTATTATTATTATTATTATTATTATTACTCAGACCAACGAATCAGTGACACCGGAGAGTGCTTCAAGCTTTATTTGTTAAACAATATTAAATGACAATTTACAGGCTGATTTATTTCAGTAGGAAAAGTAAAGTATATATATGCTAATAATTTTTTTACTGTAGCTATATCTATCTATATCTGTATCTTAGTAATATACTATATACGTATATATATGTAATACACACACACACACACACACACACACACACACACACACACATATATATATATATATATATATATATATATATATATATATCATATATATATATATATATATTGATATTTTGCGATGAGGTTGCTAGCCCTACACCCTTCTCTTCCCTGGGCGTCCACTCACTACAGTCGACTGACACCAGTTACTAATTTACTAAAGTCAACAGTGGCACGACAGGTATTATGTTAAGATGCCTATATGTTGAGAAATGCAATAATCTAAAAGTTTTAAAGCTAAAATACTATAGTGGGTTTATGTGGTTTCTTTGCATATGCATTAATTTGGTGGTAAATTAAAAAAATGAATATATATATATTTTTTTCTTTTTTTACAAAAGACAACCTATTTGGTTTCTAAATAAGCCACGAGGACATTTAGTGGCACTGTTTTAATATTTGGTTTTAATTAAGATCATTAATGTCGTAGTGTATACGATGCACGATCGGTATAAAGCTATATATATATATATATATATTATATCTATATATATAGGGCATATCTATATCTATATTATTCCCTTTCTAAAAGAAAGGGAATAATATATATATATATATATATATATATATATATATATATATATATAATTCCCTTTCTTTTAGTAAGGTTGCCTCATATATAGTAGGTGTTTACTTTATAGTTCCAGAGAAGCTCTTTTCATCGCTGTTCATTTTCTTGTAACATGTTTTTATATTTTTCTTCGTTCCTTTTCTGTCTTTGTTTTTGCTTTTGTTCCTTTTGATTTGGTCATTGTTTCGTCTTCTGTTGTTCCCTCCCAGTCATATTTCTTAGTCTCACCATCCTTCCTTATCCCTCTTTCAATACCCCCATCGATCGACTAGCTCATCCCATCATCCCTTTTCTTGTCCCTTCTCATCCTCTCCTACCTCCATCCTCTCTCTCTCTCTCTCTCTCTCTCTCTCTCTCTCCACATGATCTCCTCCTGCCCACCTCCCTTCCCAAGACACCCACTTCCCCTCTTTCTTATGCTCTCTCAGTATCCAATCTTCCCTCTCTTCTTTCTATTCTACTCATCTCGCAGCTAATCGTCCCTCTTTTCATCTCCCTCCTCTTCCTCCTTCCTTTCGTACTTCTTTCCTCTCCCCATCTTTATCATTCCCCCATTCCCACTTCTTGTACACCAACTCTGTCGGAAAATCTTCTTTTGGCCCCACCCCCTACCAACATTAACTTTGCCTCCATCCCTCTCGCTCCCTCTCTTCCATCTCTTCTTTCTCCTCCTCCTCCCCCTCCTACTACTACTCTTACTGCTGCCACTACTATTCCAGCATCGTGCTGCTTAAGTACTAGTAGATTCACATCAACCGTGCATCTGATGTCTAGGCCAGCCCCTTACGACGCTCCTGATTGGCTGTTGAAAAGCCAGTCACAGGGCTGGAAACTCTCTCGAGAGAGAGAGTTCACATAGGCAAAATGTATATTCCACCTCTCCTGAAGGATACTTTTGAAAGACGTGTCCCTCAGGAGTGGTGGAACATATATCCTCCTTATGTGAACTCTCGAGAGAGACTGAGAGTTTCCAGCCGTGTGATTGGCTAAAAGTATCTCTAAAGAGAGGTGGAACATACAGCCTGCCTATGTGAACTCTAGAGAGAGACTGAGAGTTTCCAGCCCTGTGATTGGCTTATCAACAGCCAATCAGGAGCGTCGTAAAGGGCTGGCCTAGACGTAAGATGCACGGCTGATGTGAATTTACTATAGTACTCGACTGCTGCTCTTAATTCTCTTTCGTCGTCGACGTACTGCTGACTATCACTACTCGTTCTTCGTCGTATTCCCTTGACATTTTTCGTAATCAAACCACTTAAGGTCCCCTAAATTCCTAACAATGATAAAGCGACGATATTCTGAAATTCCGCAGAGAGAGAGAGAGAGAGAGAGAGAGAGAGAGAAGAGAGAGAGAGAGACGTCCATCGTATGATATAGAGCCATTGGTGATTTCACATTTGATGAGATAAATCTACCAAAGAAAGAGCTATGAATATTACTATATTTTTGCTTTTTACTCTCTCTCTCTCTCTCTCTCTCTCTCTCTCTCTCTCTCTCTCGCTTTGATTTGACAGGCCTAGCAACTGATTAGATCAACCATTCATGTTTACAAGCTTATCACGTGATCCTATTTTTCTCTCTTTTTATCTCAGTCTTTGAATTTTTTTTCTCATTCATCTTAATTTCTTATATCTTTAGCCACTTGTTTAACGACGACGACCTCTTTAGATGTGATGTACATTACCCGTTTACAATCGTTATTACATCGAGGAAAAATTTGCAGATAAACATGGCGTTTTATATCAACATAATGTTGTTGTTGGGACCCTGAAATTCATAGAACATTGTTAGAATAAAGCAAGACGAGAGAGAGAGAGAGAGAGAGAGAGAGAGAGAGAGAGAGAGAGAGAGAGAGAGAGATACTGGTCATAGCTAGAGTTGAAAAGCGTTATGTCATTCACTTTTGTTTCAATATTTTCATATCATCCTAGTTTTGGAAATGATTGTTTGTCAAGAAAGAGACATTTTTAAAGACGAATGGATGAGAAGTCTCATTTCAGGAACGGATTTCAGTAGCCAAACCTCCAAACCTCCAATCTTTGAATTGTTCATTAACAGAAAAATCTTTTTTTCTCCTCTCTGCTAGTAACAGAACTAGGCTGAATCATCTCTTCTAACATTAAGGCCTTGATGGCATGAATGATATGTGAGAGATTCATGGTGATAATCATAGGGATAATTTTGGTGTTAATGATGCACATGCCATGCTCAATAAAGCTCATGTATACCAGAATAAGAAAAGCAGACGAGATCTCAGGGCAGTTTTCAGCCTACCATTACGTTATCAATTTTCCCCATGGCCTGTTTATTATCCTCTGGATAGCTGAGATTCCAAACTGCCGGAGGAATTTGGTGTTCGTCGGCTATAAAGTGGCATTTTGTATTTATGTGTTTCATATTTTATTTTATTTTATATTATTTTATTTTATTTATTTTTGTATTTTGCCATTCACAAAATAATGTAAGGTGAATAAATGCGCTAAAAGATAAGGATTAGTTGAAATTTGAATACTATATGCCCTATCGTTAGTATAGAAAGATAAACATCGAAAGTAGTCATTTTTAATCGTGGGCACCATAAAAGAAATTATTATTAATCTTATAAACTGACATTGCAAAAAATCAGCTCCCGTTATAGAGGATTGCGAAGTTTGGGAGTCAGTCATTAAATTCTTCAGTTCACAATATAAAGGAATAGCGCTTTCGATAAAGCGTTCAGTTGAATTGATCATGCCAGTGCTTTACTTCTGGGGCAGTGGCGTTTGTCACTGTCGTATGTTCTTATATGAGAGGTGGCAGGGCATCATTTTCACCACTAACCTACAAAGACTTTGTCTGTGATGGTGATAATATAAAATCTATTTTGCGGTAGCCTTGTTACTTGTCTGAAGAAATTGAAGCTTCAAGGTAGAGAGCTGGCAAAAGATCTTATTCAAAAATAAAGAACAGGGCAAACTTGGTAGGAGGAAGGTTACCGTAGCATATTAGGAGAATTTCCAACATTTTGAAGTTCATGATAATAATGGTAATATTATTTTTTCCAAACCAATACTGTGCATTGATAAAGAGATCAACTTTCTTAGGATGTTGAATTTTATATAAGTGAGAGCTGAATTTCGATTTTATAGCAGTATAAATCAGCGTTGAAAGGTTTACATACTTGTGTTGAAAACATACAATGTTAAGAAGCTTATGCATTATATTTTCAAATACCTTAAGAAAATGGTTCATATCTTACCTTGATTATTTTTGTATTTCATAATGTTCAGAACTCATTATCAGTAGTAAAGAAAGATAAGAAAATTTTTCATATATTTTTGATTAATATATATAGTTATATGAAAAGTGTCATTCAAAAAGATTTTTATTCAGGTTTATGCATTTGGCATTATAGATGAATTTTCGTGATATCTGTTACGAGACAAATTCTAACTTCAAATTTAAGAATTCTCGTAAAGGTTATTCATATGAACATTTATGTATAAAAAGTAATTTATTACAGATACGTGGACTTAAAGTCTGATACTATACATTGAATTAATATTATTTACACGAAGGAAAAACAGTTTTAGTTTATATACAATGTACACACATAAAATGTGCTTTGATTTACGAGAAAATGGCGTATGAAACGCTGATAGAAGGTTTCTTATCTCCGCATTATATCCTCTATAGAAAAACCTAGTCTTCTCTTGGGCGCCAAAAATGCCTCTTCTTCGGTCACAGTCTGTAACACATTTTCGTCTTGCACCACGACGTCTTCTTCTGCATCGTCACAGCGTAACACGTCAATCACATGCTCTTCGTGGGAGTCACTCAGGGTTGGTATCGCTGAGGTGACTGGAGGTTTTCTTGTGGACGGGTGACCGTCTGTAGGAGGAGGAGGCGAGCTAGAATCATGAGCGTGCTGGGCCTTGTGCACGGCCAGAGTCCTGGCCTGACAGAATCCCTTGTTGCAGACGGTGCACTTGAAGGGCTTCTCCTTGCTGTGGATGTACTTGTGGTCCCTCAGGTGGTCCTGCCTCCTGAAGGCCTTGCCGCAGACGTCGCAGGGGAAGGGCCTCTCGTCCGTGTGGGTCCTCTCGTGGATCAGCAGGTTGTAACTCTTCGTGAACTCTCGCTGGCAATATTTGCAGATGTATCGTTTCTTAGGGCGGCTCAGTCGACTTCCGGGCGCCATCAGGAGGCGGTTTAGGGCAAAATCACTGACGCCAAGGGCGGCTGCTGCCGCCCAGGGTAGTTGATTGACAGTAGCGTAATTATGTAGAATACCCATTACTCTGGGGTCCACAGTCAAAGGAAATTGACCGTTTAGTTTCAACGCTGACGAAGGTGAGACTAGAGGAAACGAAGGGACAGAGGACGGGGCCATGGAGCCGTAGGACTGCTGGAACTGGCGGCTGAGGACAGGTGAACTTTCCATGCTGCTCAGGTAGCCACTTGTCCCCAGCTTCCGAAGGTCGCTCGCTATATACGACAGTGACATCCCCTGAGGCTAAGCGCTCCCACGTTCCCTCGTACGTGTCCCGTGATTGGCCCTGAGGGCTCGTCTCGGCTGAATTGCCGATGTCCTGCGAACGGTGATTGGTTTGCCGCTTGGAAGTGGGAGGGACTTCCTGTGGGTGGTGACGGTGTCTCAGAGTAGTTGTCACCCAGCCTTCCTACCTACCGGCTTACCCCGAAAGGTGGACCAAGGACCGGCTGTGTGGGAATAAATGGATCATCGGGACTCTTTTCGCTAATTTAAATCGTTTGTTATTTTATGTAGAAGTAGTATTCGTTTATTGTTCTTGGTGCCATTGAAATTGTATGTGCAATGATAAATAAGGCGGTCCAGTTTTTTTCCTAATAGAAATACTTTTATTAAATTCTCCTCACTTCATTTTTCCAAAGAGGCAGAGTGGATTGTTGCATTGAATTAAACCGACGCATTGCTCATTAGTAAATTAGCAAGACTTTATGCATAAGCATGGAAAGACTTGACTTCATATTTAAAAAAACACAATCGGACTCAACGACGGTAGTTGGTGAATCGGTACATATTTTGAATTTATGTTGATCATACAATGGAATCCAAAGAATGAAAAGCAGGTCACTATCATTGCAATATGTATCTTAGATTCTACTTCGTTCGTTATATTGGGGTTGAATCGTATTTTCTCTTAACCGAACGTAGTGATGTTGAAAAAATTCTCTCTTTTATCAGATCACGAAAGTAGATAAAACGGTTTTTTCTCCTACTCGTGATTTATTTGCTCTTAAAGAACCGAGAAAACGTCAGAATATATTCAAAAGGTAAAGTGCTTCAGTAAGTCTGATTTCACAATTTTTTCTATTTCCATGTCCTCTTCTGTTTTTCATTTTTCTTTTCTTTATTATTTTTATTATTATTATTATTATTATTATTATTATTATTATTTTTTTTTATTTTTTTTTTTTTTTTTTATGGGTGTTCCAATCTTTAGAACCTTCCTTAGAAATTGTAAGCTGTTTTTGCTTGTTTAATATATGCATAAAAATAAAAACACCAGGTAAAGGGAACTTGTTGTTCTTTATATTTGAAATTATTGGTATTACTTTATCATGTTGATAGAACCACCAAGACTGAATAAAAATTTGGCACTTTATAAGAAACATTACTTTTTCATCAACCAATTTTCTTTGAGAGATATGCGTTCCTCCTTAGTTCTTACGACGTTTATCCAAATGATATTGTTACGTTAATAATCATCAAATATTTATAGGTGTTATAAAAAGAAAAAGCTTCTCTCCAAAGTGCCATTATTGTTATTGCTATTTTTGTCTCATTTTTATTAGTTCACTCGCAAAAGTTTTTGTTTATATTATTCTTAGCGCATCGTAACTTTTTTTTTCAAGATGCTTTCGTAATTTAATGTAATCATATCTACTTTACATACATTGCCATCATCGTTAATTGCATATTTGGTAAGATCTCTCTCTCTCTCTCTCTCTCTCTCTCTCTCTCTCTTTTCTAGCTTGTTGACCCAAGCAGTGAATTAGGTACCTAGTTGTTAGTAGAATGTTGTGGGTCGTATATAGAGTACAGAGAGAGAGAGAGAGAGAGAGAGAGAGAGAGAGAGAGAGAGAGAGAGAGAGATGCGCGGGGGGGACTAAACGTCAATGTTTTTGAAAGGGTCGACGAAGTAATGCTCTCCCCACTGGGGTCAAACCATTTATAAGTTATTCTCTCTCTCTCTCTCTCTCTCTCTCTCTCTCTCTCTCTCTCTCTCTCTCTCTCTCACTGAGTTTTGTTATCAGTGAATTTAGTTACTATAACGACAATATATATATATATATATATATATATATATATATATATATATATATATATATATATATATATATATATAATAAGCAAAGATTTTATTTCTTACCTAGTATTAGCATTGCAAACGAAAACTCAAACAAACACTGTAATGATATTAATTTCCCATATGTCGTCATTAAAGATACTGATTTGTTTAGTGTATTGAAAGCAAACAATGGCTAGCGAGACAGTCAAATCCAAAATTTAAGGAAGAGGGCGGGGTAGGGGGTAGAGGGTAGGGGTCGGGGGTAGGGGTGCGAGTTTGGCGGGATCCAAGTTCTGAGGGCCACCATTCCTCAAAATATATATCCCAGTTTCACCTGTATGTCTTCTACCTGTACAATCTGGCCTATATCCCCATCTACCTGGGTTTGACTCTTGACAAATACATGGGGCCTTGTTTGCTCTACCCTTTGCCAAACAAGAGACCTGGTTTGTGTAAAAACGGCCGGACGAGAAATGCGGATCTCTCTCTCTAAGGGACAAGTGACTTCTTCTCTCTTTGTTCCTTTACTTTTCACAACTGGATTGAATCGGTGTAGGTTTAATTCACGGGAATTTGACTTCAGGTATTATTGACAGTATGTCTTTCTTAATAATGGCATTAAGTAGGTGCGTGTAATATAATCAAGATGTCTGACTTAAGAAATACAGCCACAAGCTTTCGAAAGAATGCTCAGCTACGATTTTGAACGGCAAATGTCAGTTTTGTGGTAACAAATCGAACGCTATTTCCGGTGCCTTTAAAAAGAAAAAGACTTTTTTTTTTCAATATATAATACACCTAATTTCATAATTTCAGGGCCTGGTTACATTTAAATACAAAGTAGAGCAAATTGCAATGTTAACTTTATAAACAATGAAGGAATTCCATAACGACGACAGTTAAAATGGGAGAGCAGCTTAAGGAACATTTTCCAGTAATGGTTGATAATCTTTACATGTTGCCAACTATTCCCTTTTTGAGATGTTGCATGACATTACGTTCGCGTAATTACCTTAAATGCTACATGGCAAAGTTTATAATTATCGTAAAAATCGGACTGAATTACAAATAGATTATCCTTCCTTCGGTGCAATGTAGGCATTACTGAAGGTTCTTTGCAGCGTCCCTTCTTTAGGCCCCTAGCTGCAACATTTTTAATTCCCTTTACTGTACCTCCGTTCATATTCTCTTTCTTTCATCTTACTGTCCACCCTCTCCTAACAGTTGTTTCATAGTGCAGCTGCGAGGTTTTACTGTCAATTTCCATTTCAGCGCTGAATGGCCTTAGTTGCCCCAGTGCTTGGCATAGTGCCAAAAAATCTATATAAAAATATATACAAGCACGTTATTAACGTTAAATGCTGAAACAAATTTGATTATTTTTTTCGCGAAAATCTTGTTTCTGGTATCCTGCAGCAACATTCGGTGGCATTTAAGAAATATAGAAAAGAGAGATCCTAACTGCATGTGATATAGCAATAAATGTCGATTTTATTCAGCAATAGGTCTACTTCGTATTTGAGAAATTCCCCATTGTCTTTCTCTGTATCAATCTTCCACTTTTCAAGTCCTGATTATCAGATACACAGCATTATTTTCCTGTAAAGACACTTTAGTAATCTAGAAACGTACGTTTTTTGTATTTAGATTCATGGATAGATTTATTTTGTTCGCATGGATATCTAAAATCATTTGAAATCATATATAAGGGCACATATTTCTTATATAAATTACCTATACGAATTCCCATCTCAATTCTTAATTTAGATTATAGATATTTAACTGCTGCGTTAAAAGTAGTGAAATTATGGTTTTTTTATTTCTTTTTAGTGTTGATAAAAGTGTACCAGCTTTGACACGAGCCAGATGAAAAAATTTTGAAAAAATTTTGAAGATAGGCTTCAGCCACAATTTTATCGGTAATATCTTATAAATATGTAGACTTGATAAATGCTTATTTAAATCTCTCTCTCTCTCTCTCTCTCTCTCTCTCTCTCTCTCTCTCTCTCTCTCTCTTCTGAAACGCAAGTTTATCAAACATGAATATCATAAGAAATAATCGCGCCTTAGATGAACTTCATATTCATATTCGTTTTCTGAAACAGAGAAAAACAGTGGGAAGCAATGTACAAACTTTTTTTGGGAATTTTCCTCCTGTATCTCGTTTTCCATTAATTTTAATATCCTCAGCCACACCTACATGTTCAACAGAATCATTAAGTTGTTTAAGTTGTTCGTTCTTTCGACCTGTGCTCTGGATATGCATATTATATTCAGAATCTACCTGAAGTATATCATGCCACCTAACAAACTCAAGTTTTTGTGTTCTTGGGTCATAATATTTTACAGATAACATATTGAAGATAAAAGTAGATGCTCAAATCAGCTAATTATTATTGATATTTGTATAGTTATTGTCGCAAGTCCGACATTAGTACTACAATCTGCTTTACTGCTTATGTTCCTCTCCTTACATTTATTTCTGAAATTCATTTCTTTCCCTTATTCCTCATCTTCCTCCCCCACCAGCGCTTTCCAAGGGAGGCAAGCAAACCCTCCCCCAAAACTGGCCTCACTCTTGTAAACACGAGAAACAGTTCCCGGGGTCCTAAGTGAGCGTGTTTTGACGCAGCGAACAATCCCGTATGTTGACCCAGCGGTCTTCCGTGGCCCTCGAGGAAGGCTCTGGAGGGTCACTTGAGACCTTCCTCAAGGGCCAACAGTCCAACACTTCAAGCTTCGCCAAATTGATACAGTAAGCTATAGCGGTGATCAGTGGGTAGATTTACAGTTTACCTTAACAAACGATTGTTTTTATTTTTTTTTAGTTTTTTTTTTTTTGTTTTTTTTTTTTTTTTGTCGGCACATGGCCCCAGCACCATTAGATGTTTACGAGGTTGTATTTTCTCATTTTTTTTAACGTAATATATATATATATATATATATATATATATATATATATATATATATATATATATATAATATATATACATCACTACAAATATGAAAATATATTAATTCCGTATGGTAGAGGCGAATTGTAATGTATATGGATCACGGTGATGTGGGTAAGGACCTTCTCTCTCTCTCTCTCTCTCTCTCTCTCTCTCTCTCTCATCTCTCTCTCTCTCTTCCTCTATATATATATATATATATATATATATATATATATTATATATATATAATTATATATATATATTAATATTATATATATCGTCTTGGTGCGTTTTAATTTTTATAATGAGATATAGAAATTAGTAGCATTTCGGATGTCGTGATATTTGCAATTATTTCTGTTGCGGACATCCATGATAAATAAAACAAGATTGTCTGAGCCTGTATAATAAAAATTTTTTTATTTAAGATACGTGCATGGTGAACTGACATGACATTGTCAGTCTGAGTTTTCACCTTTGTGTAAAATGTTTCAAGATAAAATTGTCAAGAGTCCTCAGAAGTTGATATTTTACATTTTTTTTTTCAAAAGTTTTTTTTTAGCAATTTAAGAAAACGTGGTAAGCCTTCATATTTAATGTTTATCAGTCTGTAAAGACTCTTCAAAAATAGTAGGACTTTGCAGTTCTTGATATTTAAATTTTTTTACGAGATTTTTGTATTTCACGTCTCATTCTGTTAAGATGAATGTTAGATCACAGTGACTTGAGTCCTGATATTTACGTATATATTATATATATATATATATTATATATATATATATATATATATATATATATATATATTATATATATCTATATATATATATATATATATATACTATATATATATATATATATATATATATATATATATATATATATATAATGTACCGGAAAAATATAAATATCAAGAACTGCGAAGTATTATTAATTTTTCGAGAATCTTTACAGATTGATAACCGGTAATTATCACGGCTTACGAAGTCTTATTAATTTACTATAAAGCTTTGGAAAAGAATTTTTAATTATCAATTTCTACAATATATGTACACTTAGGGTCCGTATTAGAGGATGGTGTAAGCATGGACCAAGAGGTGAGACACCGAATTCAGGCAGGATGGAATAACTGGAGGTCTGCATCAGGGGTCCTCTGTGACAAGAAGGTCCCTCTGAAATTGAAAGGAAAGTTTCATAGGACGGTGGTCAGACCAGCAATGTTATATGGAACAGAAAAAGCAAGCATGAGGAACAGAGGAGAAGAAGATGGATGTAGCAGAAATGAGAATGTTGAGGTGGATGTTGGGAGTAACAAGGGAAGATAGGATTAGAAATGAGTATATAAGAGGATCGACAAATGAGTATATAAGAGGATCGACAAAGGTAGTTGAAATATCAAGGAAAATACAGGAGGGAAGGCTTTGATGGTATGAACACCTGTTACGAAGAGAGGAACATCATGTTGGAAGACATAAGATGGAAATGGAAGTGCGGGGTAGAAGGAAGAAGGGAACACCAAGAAAGAGATGGCGTGATTGTGTAGGGGAAGATATGGTATTGAAAAGTATAAATGAGAACGAGGCACGGGACAGAAATCGATGGAGAAGACTCATTCACAACGGCGACCCCATATAAAAATGGGTTTAAGCTAGGAAGAAGAAGAAGAAGATATCTCCAAGAAGAGGTCCATTGGAGGACTAAACTGTTGGACATTTTCTGAGATAAACCATTTTCGTTTTCCTATGTGGAATACAACTGAATTACCATATCTTCGTGCCTAAGAAGATTGCCAGTATATAATATATATATATATATATATATATATATATATATATATATATATATATATATATATATAATATATATATATATATATATATATTCAGATGGGGGCGTTTCTGCCAGTCCAAATATATTGTACATTGTGATTAAACTTTTTTCGAAATTCATTGTCCTTGCATAATCACATTTATTTTTTATTTAGACGATATCACTGAGTTGGTATTGAGATAAAAAAAAAACTTTTATGCACTAGCAGACGGATTCTTTAATGAACACAGGTGATACATGATACACAATCAGCGATATAAACTCAACGAAACCTAAAGAAGCAATTAGAATATCTATGAAAACATTATCCACTAACACTCTGTGATAGTAATACAAAATCACCACTCAGGTCATCGGCGAAATCAGTATCAATTAACCCCAGGTTAAATTAGCCCCGGAACCAATGTAACGATGACCTGAGGTCATTTTGCTAATCCCTTTCGGCGCGTGACAGACTGGACTTGTCCGCGTCTGCATGTGGTTGCGATGGTATCGCCTGCGAGAGAGAGAGAGAGAGAGAGAGAGAGAGAGAGAGAGAGAGAGAGAGAGAGGTGTCTCCCTTGTTTATCTGTTATGATAATGTCCATATGGGAAATGATCCTGTCCCCGATAAGGGAGAGTTCCTTTTTCTCTGAGGAGATCGTATCGTTTTGTGACCATGTCTTTTATGCATGCATGCCTGTGTAAGTATGTGTGTACGTACGTATGTACGTATATATGTATATACGATGATTATAATAACTTTAGCACTTGATTCATTTATCACACATATCCGCAGGTGAAAAATAAGATGAGGGGTGTATAGGTCCTCAGCTCTTATTTTTCACCTGTGTGATGTGTGTACATTTACAATCTCAAGTCATCTAAATTATACATAGTTTGTTTCACAGCATAAGCCGAAAAGCGAACTTGAATTGATAAAGCTAAATTCAGTTTGCTAAGTAGATATGAAGAAGTTTCTCTTTTTTTTTTTATCTTACATGCACACAAATCTAGACGATGACTTTCTCTCTCTCTCTCTCTCTCTCTCTCTCTCTCTCTCTCTCTCTCTCTCTCTCTCTCTCCTCTTCCTCTCTCTCTCTCTCTCTCTCTCTCTCTAATACACTCACACGCACATACATACACGCTAACACCACGAGTTAACTTTTGTTTTTACGTGGATTTCATGATTACCAAAATTCTCTCTCTCTCTCTCTCTCTCTCTCTCTCTCTCTCTCTCTAATACACTCACACTCATACTCACAGACATACACGCTAACATCCCGAGTTAACTTTTGTTTTTTACGTGGATTCCATGATTACCAAAATTCTCTCTCTCTCTCTCTCTCTCTCTCTCTCTCTCTCTAAGTCCAAGCGCTCCCATCCCCTTCCCAGAATGAAATGGCGCGGAGCGTTGCAGCACAAAGCGTTATGATTCACCTCCCCTTTCCTCTGGAAGGAATTCGGGAGTGACCCGCATCGACAATGGGTAATGAGGGGTTGCCCTTTTGCCCTTTCCATCCGCCTCTTTTCCTATCACTGTTCCTGCTATCATTTCTCCTCTTATCTTTTTGTTTTCTTTTATTTCAGATCCGCCAAAGAAAGGATTTAATGGAATGTGCGCCCTCGCCGCGCCCCTGCGTTGCCCCATACAAGTTAACGTAAGTATTGGGTGGTGTGTCTCTTTCACGTGCTAAAGTGATTATAATCATCATATAAAGCGCCTCAGTGGCGTGGTTGGTATGGTGTTGGAGTCCCACCTCGGTGGTCGCGGGTTCGATTCTCGGCCATTCCATTGACGAGCGAGAGGTGTACTTCTGGTGATAGAAGTTCACTCTCGACGTGGTTCGGAAGTCACGTAAAGCCGTTGGTCCCGTTGCTGAATAACCACTGGCTCCATGCAACGTAAAATCACCATACAAACAAACAAACAATAATCATCATATATACATACGTACGTACGTACGTACATACACACACACACATACACAGACATGCATACATACAAGGCATGAGGTCACAAAACGATAGTAGGTGTTGGTCATAGTAGTCCAGCAATGACATTAGCCTTGGTTGATGCAGATTAGCAGAGTGATCAGCATTGTTTCATGTAGCCTAACATTAAATAGGGATCAGTCGATCATTTTGATATTGGTTGGCATATCTTAGCATAGCAGTGAAGTCTGGTTGGTGCGGTTTAGCGTGGCTGAAAGTATAGGTTGGTAGAACTCAGCATTGTAATTGGCATGGCTTCTCATAGCAACAAGTGTTGGTTGACAGTTCTTGGCGTTGCTGTATGCGTTGGTTGTTATAGCTTAACAACGGTCCAAAATGGTATCGTGACATTTATCAACCAAGCAATAAATATTATTAGTGCAAATGTTAGCATAGCTATGTATTGTTTGTTATAGTACGGTTTAGCAAAGTAATAGGTTGGCAATACTGGAAGTTATATTTCATAGTATATAGTTATAATTCCTGTTTGATATAAGTCATATTTCATAGTATATAGTTATAATTCCTGTTTGATATAAGTAATATTTCATAGTATATAGTTATAATTCCTGTTTGATATAAGTCATATATCATAGTATATAGTTATAATTTCCTGTTTGATATAAGTCATATTTCATAGTATATAGTTATAATTCCTGTTTTATATAATTCAGGATAAGAAAAGCATTGACTGATTCAGCTTTGCGTTTGAATCGATTCTTGTTGACACACTAAAGTTGTCAAACATTTGTCTGCATAAATTAGCGTAACGATCATTATTGGTTAACGTTCTCTAACGTAGCTATAGAGTATTTGTTGAAGTAGGTTAACATAGCTACGTATTGGTTGACGCTGTTTTGCTCAGTGTATCATAGAATAGAGCTATGTTCTGGTTGACATGGATTAAGATATCAATGATTATTAAGTGACGTAATTTACGTACCTTAAGTATAGGCCGATATACCCCTCATAATAGAGTCAAGTCAGATTTCCAGCCAAGAGAGAAAAAGAGGAGGAGATAAAAAAAAATTGGGAAATACTCATTTGTCTTCGATGAGCCTTTGAGTTTTTTTTTTATACTTTAATAGAAAACAAGGCTCAAGAGAATTGCAAGAAGACACGGATGAAAATGACAGAGAAATAAAAATAAACAGACTAGTTTACGATTACGGAGCATTTGAGAATAAGATTAAGTAAATTATTTAATAGACCCAAAATGGTCAGTCAAAAGAACGCACCATTTTGGAGCACATCGTCAGATTAAGATGGTTTTCTAATAGTGACGTCATTACAGCAAAAACGAAAACGTCATATCAGGACGATTTTAAAATAGTTCGTGATTCATCTTTGAAATGGCGCGTTGAGTATTTTAGTAAAATGCTCGTATTTGGTGTTTAATCCTTGTTAATTCTGTGAATAAAAGCTATAATAATAATAATAATAATAATAATAATAATAATAATAATAAGGGGTAGGGTCCAGCTATGGGTTAAATAGCAAAACTCAGCAATGATGGAAAGAAATGAAGGAATAAACGACAACGACGTAAATGGAACCTCTGGCAACAGAGGAGCTTCGTCCGGCAACCAGGTATTCAACCCAATTGAAGGGGAAGACGGTCAGGTACTTGGAGGTCGTCATCCAGCAACTGATCACCACAACGACAGTAATCAACAGCCTGAGATTGGAGCTACAGAAGCAAAAAGGAAGAAATGGACAAGAGAAGAAATAAGGAAATATGGAGATGCTACATCAGAAGCACCCGACGGAGAGAGGATATAGAAGAAGATTGGTCAACATCTGGAATGAGAGGAATAACACCCCAAACAGAGCAGAGGCTGGCAGACCAAGTAAGGAACATAAAGAAAAAGAACTAGCTCTCCCCAACAGAAAGAGAAGAACTGGAAAGGGAAATGTCACACGACAACGAATTACACGAAGACGAACTGAGAGACGTTGCCACAGAAGACGACAGGGAGGATGAGGTATCAAACAACGACACACGAAGAAACACCGACGAAGTAACAGAGAGGACGGAATGGGTAGAAAAGATTAGACAATGGATGGAGCCAGATACAGAGAGAACAAAGATCCCCTCCATGAAAGCCTACAACACCAAGAAATTAAGGGAGAAAACAAGTGAGGTCAATGAAATAATGGGCATAATACACACCACCAGTATCACAGAAACAAATAACTTGGTATATGCAGGAGCAAGATTAGTAGCAGAACTGATTGGGACACGAACACCAACGCCACCAACACAACCAACCCAACAGAAACCAAAACAGCAACCTCCTTGGAAAAGGCGCCTGGAAAAGCAAATCATGGTGATGAGATCTGACTTGAGTAAACTGAAAGAGATGGCAGAAAAAAGGCTAAGAAGCAAGAAAACAAGGGAGGAACTCAACGAGAAATACAAAGTACAAGAGAGGGGACCTAAACAACACAATAGAAGATGTAAAACAGAGGCTTAAGGCCAAAGCACATAAGATCCAACGGTACATGAACAGGAATAAGGGATACCAACAGAACAAACTATTCGGAACCAACCAGAAAAGACTATACAGCCAACTAAGAGGGGAAGACAACCACCCAGAAATTCCTGAAGCCGAACCAAGTAAGAGACTCTGGGAAAACATATGGAGCAACCCGGTATCACACAACAAACATGCAACATGGCTCCAGGAAGTCAAGGAAGAAGAAACAGGGAGAATAAAACAAAGATTCACAGAGATCACGACAGACACAGTTAGACACCAACTAAAGAAAATGCCAAACTGGAAAGCCCCAGGTCCCGATGAAGTCCATGGATACTGGCTCAAAAACTTCAAGGCCCTACACCCACGAATAGCAGAACAGCTCCAGCATTGTATCACAAATCACCAAGCACCCAAATGGATGACCACAGGAAGGACATCCTTAGTACAAAAAGACAAGAGTAAGGGAAATATAGCCAGTAACTACAGGCCTATCACCTGCCTACCAATAATGTGGAAGTTACTAACAGGTATCATCAGTGAAAGGCTATACAACTACCTAGAGAAGACAAACACCATCCCCCACCAACAGAAAGGCTGCAGAAGGAAGTGTAGGGGCACAAAAGACCAGCTCCTGATAGACAAAATGGTAATGAAGAACAGTAGGAGAAGGAAAACCAACCTAAGCATGGCATGGATAGACTATAAGAAAGCCTTCGACATGATACCACACACATGGCTAATAGAATGCCTGAAAATATATGGGGCAGAGGAAAACACCATCAGCTTCCTCAAAAATACAATGCGCAACTGGAATACAATACTTACAAGCTCTGGAATAAGACTAGCAGAGGTTAATATCAGGAGAGGGATCTTCCAGGGCGACTCACTGTCCCCACTACTCTTCGTAGTAGCCATGATTCCCATGACAAAAGTACTACAGAAGATGGATGCCGGGTACCAACTCAAGAAAAGAGGCAACAGAATTAACCATCTGATGTTCATGGACGACATCAAGCTGTATGGTAAGAGCATCAAGGAAATAGATACCCTAATCCAGACTGTAAGGATTGTATCTGGGGACATCAGGATGGAGTTTGGAAAAGAAAAATGCGCCCTAGTCAACATACAAAAAGGCAAAGTAACGAGAACTGAAGGGATAAACCTACCAGATGGGAGCAACATCAAACACATAGATGAGACAGGATACAAATACCTGGGAATAATGGAAGGAGGGGATATAAAACACCAAGAGATTAAGAAGGACGATCAGGAAAGAATATATGCAGAGGGACTCAAGGGGATACTCAAGTCAAAACTCAACGCCGGGGAAATTGATTAAAAGCCATAAAACACATGGGCAGTGCCAGTAATCAGATACAGCGCAGGAATAGTGGAATGGACGAAGGCAGAACTCCGCAGCATAGATCAGAAAACCAGGAAACATATGACAATACACAAAGCACTACACCCAAGAGCAAATACGGACAGACTATACATAACACGAAAGGAAGGAGGGAGAGGACTACTAAGTATAGAGGACTGCGTCAACATCGAAAACAGAGCACTGGGGCAATATCTGAAAACCAGTGAAGACGAGTGGCTAAAGAGTGCATGGGAAGAAGGACTAATAAAAGTAGACGAAGACCCAGAAATATACAGAGACAGGAGAAAGACAGACAGAACAGAGGACTGGCACAACAAACCAATGCACGGACAATACATGAGACAGACTAAGGAACTAGCCAGCGATGACAATTGGCAATGGCTACAGAGGGGAGAGCTAAAGAAGGAAACTGAAGGAATGCTAACAGCGGCACAAGATCAGGCCCTAAGAACCAGATATGTTCAAAGAACTATAGACGGAAATAACATCTCTCCCATATGTAGGAAGTGCAATACGAAAAATGAAACCATAAACCACATAGCAAGTGAATGCCCGGCACTTGCACAGAACCAGTACAAAAAGAGGCATGATTCAGTGGCAAAAGCCCTCCACTGGAGCCTGTGCAAGAAACATCAGCTACCTTGCAGTAATAAGTGGTACGAGCACCAACCTGAGGGAGTGATAGAAAACGATCAGGCAAAGATCCTCTGGGACTATGGTATCAGAACGGATAGGGTGATAACGTGCAAAAACAGACCAGACGTGACGTTAATTGACAAAGTCAAGAAGAAAGTATCACTCATTGATGTCGCAATACCATGGGACACCAGAGTTGAAGAGAAAGAGATGGGAAAAAATGGATTTAAGTATCAAGATCTGAAATAGAAATAGAAGGATATGGGATATGCCAGTGGAAATCGTACCCATAATCATAGGAGCACTAGGCACGATCCCAAGATCCCTGAAAAGGAATCTAGAAAAACTAGAGGCTGAAGTAGCTCCAGGACTCATGCAGAAGAGTGTGATCCTAGAAACGGCACACATAGTAAGAAAAGTGATGGACTCCTAAGGAGGCAGGATGCAACCCAGAACCCCACACTATAAATACCACCCAGTCGAATTGGAGGACTGTGATAGAGCAAAAAAAAAAAAAAAAAAAAAAAAAAAAAAAAAAAAAATAATAATAATAATAATATCCTTCATTTCAGCTCAGGGCCATATATATGGAATATACAAAATGCAGACAGTAACATACACAATCTAGATACATGAGACATGATAAAAAAAAAATAATCGGCACTTATCCACAAAATAGCTGAGGTATCATAAAAGATATTCATCATAATACTGGTAATAACAGTAGTAATATTGGTGAGAAAAAAAATGCATTGAGAATTATAACAGTTTGTGCACAGATTATACAACTTAAATTTCAACTAGAGACCTTGGGTGGTTACAGTAGTCAGGTCCAGAGAGCTATTATAAAATGTAGATGTAAGTTTGTATTTTTCAGCCATTTAGTGATCAATTTAGTTGCATACTCTTTAATCTCTTCATATGAAAAACAGTGTGCTAATGGTGTTTACTTATGGCGAATATTTTAGAAGAAATGGAAATGCGGAGGAAAGAAGAACTGATATCAGATACTACATTTGTCTTTGAACAATCACTCCGACTTTATATATATATATATATATATATATATATATATATATATATATATATATATATATATATATATATATATATATATATATATATATATATAATCAGAGGAAGACGGACGAAAACCACACATCACTAGGCTGTCTTTTTTATTATTTTGCCGACGTTTCGTAATTGTTTACAGAAACGTATCATCAATATACCTAGAATAAAAGAGAGGATGGAATCTTAGAGGGCAATCGTCGAGCATACGCTCCTCCAGGGAGCACATAAAGATATTCGCGAACGTAGGGCCATCCTCTCTTTTATTCTAGGTATATTGATGATACGTTTGCTCTCTTCAAGGGTGAATACGAGGCTGACCTGTTCCTCGACTACGTAAATACACTTCACCCGAACATGAAATTTACTATAGAAAAAGAGGAGAACAACTGTCTGTCATTCCTGGACGTTCAAGTATATATACAAGACAACTCTTTTAACACCACGATTTTTATAAAGAAAACTTTTACAGGATTCGGATCTAATTTTTATAGTAGCTGTTATTTTAATTTTAAGGTTAATTCCATTTTTACCCTTCTTAATAGAGCACTAGTCCTCTCATCTAACTGGAATGCCTTTCACAATGAGATTCTATTTCTAGTTAATTTCTTTAAAGGTAACTGTTTCCCACCTAGGTTAGTATATAGAAAATTAAACAAATTACTAAATAGACATTTCTCTAGAAAACCTGACGTTCCAACTGTACCAAAAATGAGTTTCTATGCAACCTTTCCATATATCCATGACCTAACCTTTCAAAAGAGATTCACGCAAATTATTCATGACCATTTCCCAGCCATATCAGTCAAATTAATTCCCAAAAATCCTCTTAATATAGGCTCCTTGTTTATGATAAAAGATCAGCTGTGTCCTTATATGTCTTCTGGTGTCATCTACAAATATACTTGCCCTAAATGTATTTCAGGGATTTACGTGGGATCCACCAGTCGGCTACTTAAGGTGCGCATCGATTCACATCGGGGAATCAGTTTCCGCACAGGGAGCAGAATCTCAAACCCAGAGCACTCCAATATCAGGAACCATGCAAAACAATGTAAAACCTACATTGACAACAAAGATTTCAGTGTAATCGGCCATACTACCAAACCACAAGAGTTAACAATCCTTGAGTCGTTGTTTATAAAACAACTCGTACCATCATTAAACACCCATACTTCTGCGAGTCAATTGTATTTAGCATAAGTTCGTACTGTGGTGGTTTCCTTCCATTTAGTTCCTTGCTGTCTCACTCACCTCTAGGTTGGTTGTGTTTTTATTTTTTATCGATTTCATTTTTACTCTAATGTATTTTAAATGAACTTTTAGACTATACTTTTAACTTTTTTATGTTTTTATCTTTCTTATGTGCAGCCCAGAAGATGTAATTCTGTAAACAATTACGAAACGTCGGCAAAATAATAAAAAAGACAGCCTAGTGATGTGTGGTTTTCGTCTGATTATGTCGCTTGGAGTAGTTCCCTGTGCCTTGTATCACTATATATATCTATATATATATATATATATATATAATAATATATATATATATATATATAAATATTATAATATATAATATTTATATATATATATATATATATTATAATATGTATATATATATATATAAATAAATCATACCTTTATTTAATATATCATATATATATATATATATATATATATATATATATACATATATATATACATATATACATATATATATGTGTGTGTGTGTGTGTGTGTGTGTGAGTATATATATATGAGAGAGAGCGAAACCAAACAATATATTTAGAAAAGCAGATATTTTCTTGATCATATCTTATTTTTTTCTACACCGAATATAAGCAAATTTTTGTGGAAAAGTTCTAATTTATTTCATATTTGCTCTCTCTGAATAGTTTTCTCCTCCACTTAAATCACGAAGAAATACAAACCCAACCCTGTTAATTTTATAGCATTTTGGGTTTCGAAAAGGAATGCAAACTCCTTTTTTTTATTTTTTGTCTTGTATGTTCCGTTCGTCCGGCGAGTTATTTGCATTAATGGTCGACCTACAAAGAAATAGTACCAAAATATTCGTTAAGTGGGAAGGAAATGTACCACACTGGTCAGCGATGGCTGTGTTTCTTATTTGCGCCTTTGACATGTCCTTCAGCGAAAGATTTATTAGAAATATACGTCTGTCCCTCCCAGCCTCTCTCTCTCTCTCTCTCTCTCTCTCTCTCTCTCTCTCTGTCATATACTATTTATATGTAAAATATAATGTGTGTGTATATATAATATATATATATATATATATATATCTATATATATATATATATTATATATATATATATATATGTTTGTGTGTGCGACATAGTATAATGTGTATTTTTGAATTTATATTTCTGTGTATATGTATATATATAGTATATATATATATATATATATGTATATATATATATATTATTTATAAATACACTATATGATGTGTGTATGCTTATCTCTTATATGTATAGGAGGCCTCTGCAAAAATCGTTTCAGTAATTTTTGACATGGATATTGCACTGTGTGAATTAAATGTAATATCGTTGCTAGGTTGGATGAAGAACTTAGAGGTACCATGTGGCTTTATTACATTTCGGCTGAGGTTGAATTATATTCTTGAAAATAGGCGGAATGTGGCAGTCTTCTGTAAGGAAACTGCATAACGTTTTCAAGGTGTAATGTTAAACGCAATGCATAAACAGGTATAGTTTGGAGATGGAGCGGTTATTCTCCTGGGGTACAGTTGAATAATTAAACAGAGAGGAAATATTTTGATAGTATTTCTGGTTAGCGTTTCTGTCTTTGATGTTAGAAGAGACTCAATGTTACCATGTGGTACGTATTGCTATTTTTTGTAGCGGCTATAAAACCAGAAGCGTTACTATTGATAGTTTTGGCAGTAGTTGACAACAAACCTGATGATACTGATACCGAAAGATTACACAAATGTGAGATAGGAATTAAAACACAATATTCAGACGAGAGAGAGAGAGAGAGAGAGAGAGAGAGAGAGAGAGAATGAAAACTATGGGAAAAACACCAATATTTCATGAAATTCAAAGGCCATTTTGCATCTGTTGAGTTGGGTATCATTTGGTTAGGTGACTACTATGGTCGGTCGCAACTAGGTTAACGTTCTTGCTAAGAACCGGAAGGTTTTAGACCTCTGCATGCCACCCAATTTCAAGGTAATAGGGCATGATAAATATATATTTATCATACCCTATTACCTCTAAATTGGGTGACATACAGAGGACAAAAACCTTTCGGTTCTTGGCAAGAACCTTAACCTGGTTACGACCGACCATAGTAGTCACCTAACCAAAGGGCACTCAACTCAACAGTTGCACAATGGCCTTTGAGTTTCAATAAAAATATGTAAATCTGTCACTCTGGCCTTGGTTAAAAGTCAAGTTAAACATACAAACCTGACTTTTGTGTTTTTGATCACAAAGTGAGTTTTGTTTTCTTCTGAGGACAATTGAACGTTATGTTTCTAGTTCTGTATCATATTTGTATCATCTTTCGGTATCAGTATCATTAGGTTTGTTGCCAACTACTGCCATATCTATCAATAAATAACCCCTCTGCTTTTACAGCCTCTACAGAAAATAAGTTTGCAATGAAACTTTTATTCAAAATTGTTCTCTTTACGCTAACAGTGTATGGCTCCAGAGATAAATTAAATTAATTGGCACGGTCACATCCATACATTAACTGATCAACTGAGGTTGAAGCCCATGTATAGAAAAATCAACATAATGGAATTTTATTATCATTACCCCTTCCATTATGTAGGCCTCCCACTTCATTTCCCTCGCCATCAGTACCCACTGCCTACACTGTTACTCCCACCCCTCATCCACTCCCTAAATCCCTCTCCTCCTACCCACTCTGCCAGTACACCTAATCTCCAATCTTCTCTCTCTCTCCAACTCCTTCCCCACTCCGACAGTCCCTCTCCCCCACCACCACCACTTCTCCCACTCCCACTCCAACATCCCTCTGCCTCAACACCATCACTTCTCCAAATTCCACTCCAACATCCCTCTCCCTCACCACCACTTCTCCAACTCCCACCCCACCACTTCTACTCTTCTCAATATTACCCTTCGGATACTGACACTAAACAGGTCATTACGGGCGTGGTAGTAACAATGGTTGCTGCCTATACGCCGCCCCCGCCCCCTATCCGCCCACTCTGGCCTGAAGAATGGGCTACTGACCGCCCACATGCTCATAATGGGTTGATTTACGACAGTGGAGGTTGGGAGGGGTTGTTTTGGATGGGGGTCTGGGGTTGTGGGCACCTCGTCGTAATCGCCTATTATCATGCATATTTTTTCTCTGTTTAGATCTGGAGATAAGGCTTCGGACAAAGGACCTGTATAGGAAGTTGCTCTCACGACTTTTTCAGGGGAATGGCAGGAATTCCGTCATGGAAAAAGGTACGAAAAAAGAGACAAAGAAGTTAGATGTGAGGAAAATGAATACAAATAATCGTTATGGAGAAAGAGATACACTTATCATTATTGAATATCATTATTTTGATTATATTGAAAAAGGGGTAACTGGGAAGCCATACAAGGTTAAAGACACGAGATGAAGGATGATTTTGGTATAAAAGACTGGGAAAAAAGAGAGGAATAGTTTCCTCTTTCTTTCTGTCTATCTCATATGGTGTTATTAACAGAATAATTGCTCCAAAGATACTTTCATTGGGAGCAGTTTAATAGAAAGGCAGTTACCTGTTATTCAGTAGACTGATCATAGTAAAAGTATGAAGTATTTCGTCGTGCTTTTATTATTTTCATTAATTTATTTATTTGGTTAGTTTTGTTCCTTTATTTATTTTGGTTCACAAGCTGTATTCATGTACTTATATTACTCATATTCCTATATTTATTTGGTTGTTTTAATTTCTTATTTGGTTATTTTTATTCCTTTATTTATTTGGTTATTTTAATTTCTTATTTGGTTATTTTAATTCCTTTATTAATTTGGTTATTTTTATTTATTTATTTGGTTAGTTTTATTCCTGTATTTAATTGGAATCTTTTCATTACTGTATTTATTTGTTTGACACTCATTTTTGTGCTAAAGTTATTATGCTCTACCTGAAAAATTACAAAACTCGCAGACTCATTTCCGAAACAAACCTTTTATTTTATTTTAACGGTGCGGATTTTTCTCACCCTCGTTTCCAGTTGGGTACTTTTTCCTGCCTTCTCCCCGTTTGTGTGTCTTTATTTTATTTTATTTTTTTTATACTTTTCAGTACACTCACTTCTTCTGTTTGCTTAGAACTTGTATAATTTGTTTATCTTGTATTTCTTTTTAAGGTCATTCGATACTCTCTCTCTCTCTCTCTCTCTCTCTCTCTCTCTCTCTCTCTCTCTCTCTCTCTCTGCATGATCGCCTATTTCTTTTAATTTGCTTTTCATATTTTTTTAGTTTGTAAGATTATGCTCGCTCTCTCTCTCTCTCTCTCTCTCTCT
Organism: Macrobrachium nipponense; assembly: GCF_015104395.2. Lineage (NCBI taxonomy): Eukaryota > Metazoa > Arthropoda > Malacostraca > Decapoda > Palaemonidae > Macrobrachium > Macrobrachium nipponense. The sequence goes on along the minus strand of NC_061097.1, from coordinate 47,996,685 downwards.
CTCTCTCTCTCTCTCTCTCTCTCTCTCTCATAACTCTTTCTGCTTCTCTCAGTCTATCTCTCTCTTTTATCTTTCTCCTTCTCTTTCTCTCTCTCTCCCTCTCTCTATCACTCTCGTCTACCTTAACCTTTTCTTTCTCTCTCTCTCTATCTCTCTCGTCTACCTTAACCTTCTCTCTCTCTCTCTCTCTCTCTCTCTCTCTCTACCTTAACTTGGGCCATTAGTTGTTGGAGGTAAATTGGACGAGGCTTCGAAGGGCGGCCAGGGTAATGAATTGAGCGGTAGGGCCAGCTTTTGTTCTTGTACTCATTAGCTTCCCGAAATATGGACACGGCCGACACGGAAAAGGTGGTGGCCTAGATGCCGATGCGGCGGTGGTGATGGTGGTATATCGTGATGGTGATATATTGTAGTGGTGTATCGCGATGGTGATATATTGTAGCGGTGTATTGCGATGGTGATATACTGTAGTGGTGTATCGTAATGGTGATATCCAGCAGGGGTGTATCGTGATGGTAATGTATTGTAGGGGTGTATCGCGATGGTGATATATTGTAGTGGTGTATCGTGATGGTGATATATTGTAGTGGTGTATTGCGATGGTGATATCTGTAGTGGTGTATCGTAATGGTGATATCCAGTAGGGGTGTATCGTGATGGTAATGTATTGTAGGGGTGTATCGTGATGGTGATATATTGTAGTGGTGTATCGTGATGGTGATATATTGTAGTGGTGTATTGTGATCGTGATATACTGTAGTGGTTTATCGTAATGGTGATATCCAGTAGGGGTATATCGTGATGGTGATTTATTGTAGTGGTGTATCGTGATGGTGATATATTGTGGTGGTGTATCGTGATGGTGATATATTGTGGTGGTGTATTGTAATGGTGATATCCAGTAGGGGTGTATCGTGATGGTAATGTATTGTAGGGGTGTATCGTGATGGTGATATATTGTAGTGGTGTATCGTGATGGTGATTTATTTTTGTGGTGTATCATGATGGTGATATATTGTAAGGGTGTATCGTGATGATTAGATACTGTGGTGGTGTATCGCAATGGTGATATACTGTAGCTGTGTATCGGAATTGTGATATATTGCAGTGGTATATCGTGGTTTACCACATGAGGTGGTATATCATAACGGTACGATAGGAAGTGTTACTGTATTATGAGATGGAATATTATGTAGTGGTGCACTTCGATGTGAAAATCGTGATGGTGATATCGTGTTGGTGGTATACCGATGATGTATGATAAAATAGTTGATAAACTGTTCTGGGGCTGTATGTCGTTGTGGTGAGATAGTGTAGTTCCTATACTCGGTTTTTTCCATCTGTCCACCCGCTTGTGGTGTTTGCGTATGGTAACACTGCGTTCCGGGCTTTAGATATTTAGTTACATTCAGCTTACATTCAACAGTAATAACAATATCCTATTTGGAATATTAACGTTGGAATTCGCATACAGTGAATTATTAAAACACTTTTCAGTTTCAAATGTACACCCAGATATCCTTTTATTTACCTAAAACTTACACATAGCGTAACTATCTCAAGCCCGGGACGCAGTGTTACCATACGTAAACACCACAGGCGGGTGGACAGATGGAAAAAAACAGAGTATAGGTGATGTTTCGTGTTAGTGGTATACTGTTGAGGTAAATCGTGATGATGGATACTGGAGGTATTCAATGGTAGACCTTAACGACGGCACACCGAGGTACGATTTCGTGATGGTTGTCGTAATGTGGCTGCAGGGTTCAATGATTACAGTACAGGGTATACTATGGATGTAACAACCTGCTGTCATACCACGAGTCACTTGTTGCTGTTTATGTTGAATGTTTTGTTGTTTTATGGTTCAGCAGGACCCTTGCTCATTCACGTGAACCATTCCTGATGAGCAAGCAATTCTTGGTAAAGCACAACTGTGGTACCTCAAATTTAGATCTGTCAGATTATCAAAGAACACTGGGGAAGTGAGAGAATCCCACACTCTAGAACTGAATGGGATGGAGGCTTGATCAAAATCAAAGTAAGATCACTTTTGTATATTTGTGCATAATCAGGAAATTGGTTTAAAGTAATCCGTCAACGCTGATCCAATTTTTGTGTCTTGAGATTTATGAATAAGGTTACACATTCTTCAGATATCTTAGATATCTTGCTCTTGACAACTGAACGAGTTTGCTTGAAATAAAGGTGTAAATCTCAGTCCAAGTTTTTCATGACAAAAACCAGAACTCAGTAGAGTATGACACTATTAACCATAATTGCAGTGCATAATTGGTAAACAGGTGGCTTCTTAAATGAATTGAATAAACAATGTATTGAGTGGAATAGGATATGTTAATGATTCCAGCATTGCCTAACACTCAAGTGTTTGCTCTGACTGCAGGTAAATTAATGGTAAAGAATGGTTTGGAGAATCCATTCATATGGCCTCATGATTTCTTCGCCTTTTATGGGTGGAGGCCATAAAACCTGGGCTAATATGGTGCAGTTATGGGTCCATTATGTAGAGCACAGAGAGAGAGAGAGAGAGAGAGAGAGAGAGAGAGAGAGAGAGAGAGAGCGGGAAGAGCAACACTGTTTTTTTTGGTGATCTGTGTGAACTCCTAGATTATTGAACTTGCAATTACATTAGTAATAACGATATTTATTAATTTCCTATTATGGTTTTCTCGTTCTGATAGTATTCGTTCAAATGTGAAGATCCTCACCATGGAATATTGAATACAAAAGTAGGTGGCTCCTTTATAAAAACGAGGTAAAAAAGTAACAAGGAATAAAATTGTTCAATATAGTAGGTATTAAGAATCTGCAATTTCATGTTCTTTTTACAAGGATAAACCTATAGAGGGTGGTTCTATGGACGAACAAGGACGGCCTGGCTGTAAAACATAACTTAATTTACAGCCCTTCCAGAGAATTCCCATCAACAGCACATCGGGTACCTTTACGCATACTGTGACAGTCATCTGTTGCTTTGTCTGCATCTTCTAATATCCTCCAATTTCAGGCACGTTTCTTTTAATAGTAGTCATTCGTGTATCCTTGTCATGGCCTTCCAGATTATAGACACCTTAACTAATAAGCTGTCATCTCTTCATTTGACGTTTGTGTAGAGTTCCGAACTCTGTTGCACCTCCTAGATGAAAATGTACATTTTGTAGTTTCGTATGTACCTAGCAATCATTTTTTATTAGTATCTTCTGTGGGAGTATGAAAGTGGGTGATGTGGAAAATATCTGTCCAAGGGTTTCATCTATAATTTAGCAGGTTTAGTGTGAACAGGGCAGAGTTTAACTTTTGTTTTTCTTGGCGATAAAATATTTCTTTACCTCTGTGATCTGACAGGAATTAAGTGGATGTAATGGCCGGAAAGGAAGTATAAGAACTTGTAAATCATAAATTTCTACAGAGCTTTCAAGCTTGAACATTGGGAATTGTTGAAGAAGACGACACTATGTATATATATATATATATATATATATATATATATATATATATATATATATATATATATATATATATATATAGTATATATGTCTGTGTGTGTGTGTGTACTTGCATTCAAGTACGTGTACGCGAATGCGTGTGATTTACGTAAACTCGTTTCCTTCCTACAAAATTTTTTTTTTTCACAACTGAATTTCACTTCCCCCCAAAATTCATTGTACCCACAACAAGTAGTTTCACATCACGTCCTTTATGAGAGTCTTGTTCAACACCGTCACGTTATCAAGAAGTGAAACAGATGCCGCCGTGTTTCATTTAAGTGGACCTTGTTTCTTGCCGCAGCCTTTAATTGGGTCATCTCTCGCTTCCATGGTCGTGACGTCATCATGACGTATCTGACGTTTTAGGTAAGTGTTTCCTTAGTTACGCCGCTTTGAGATGAAGGATTTTTAGTCTTCTTTTTTTCACACATTTTATGACTTTTCCTCGGTTTTTCATACCTTCTCTTTCACATTTCCTGTTGCGGTTGATCAAATTTACGACGGAAAAACCAGAAAGGATTGGGAAAGTAACGCACTAAAACAAAAATCCTATTTTATATTGCTTGCAGTCATTTGGGCACTTGGCTACCAAGTTCACCTTAAGTGAAGACGCCATTGGGTAAAGCATAATATGACCGAGTCACAATCAACGCGCCTTTATTTCCTCGTAATAGATGCTTGTTTTAGTTTCGACACAAACCACACACTTTCTCAACTCATTTGTATTGTGTCTTTCATTTATCACGTATACATGCATGGCTTTTGACTACTTGTAGTTCTATCATGAGTGGTATTTGCATAACGTATTATCGAGCAAATATTTCGTCCTATATTTTGTTATCCCTATTTTATGAAA